>NC_060280.1:32498611-32591583 GCF_021613505.1 Equus quagga | reverse complement strand
GAACTTAACCACTCGGCCACGGGGCCAGCCCCCTTCTTGGCTTTTCTTGATCCTTTTCTCTTCCATATATACTTATGAATCATCTTGACAAGCTCCAAAAAACCCTGTTTGCCTTTAATTGGAATAACGTTCATTCTGTCGATAAATCTGGAAAAACTGGTGTCCTTATAGTATTGAGTGTTCTTATCCCTGGACAAGGTATATCACTTCATATATTTAGGAGTTCTTTAGTGTTTTTCAATAGAGTTTAATAACTTTCTTTATAAAGATCTTGAATATCTTTGTTCCATTTATTCCTGGGCACTTTATATTTTTTTGTAGTATTATAAATGTTCTATGTATCTTTGGAAAGAGTGTATTTTTCAGTTATTGAATATGGTTTTCAAAATATATGTATTAGAACAAGATTATTAATTACATATGCAAATCTGTAGTATTCTTACTGATATTTAGCCTTTATCCACCATTAACTGCTGTGTTAAAAATCCTGTGGTATATTTTTCAAATTTTCTCATAGTTTTTGCTTTGTGTGTTTTTCAGACTCTATTACTGGGTATACACAAATTTGGGAGCACTTCTTGGTGAAATCAACCTTTAATTATGTAGTGGCCCTCTTTCTAGCACTGCTTTTTGCATTATGATCTATTTTGTTTGATATTAATTTAACCATACCAAGTTGGTTTTGGTCAGTATTTGGCATGTTTTTTAACTGTCATCCATCCTTTTACCATCAGCCTTTATCTGTCATATATTTTAAGTGTGTATCTTGGGAACAGCGTACAGCTCAGATTTCTTTAAAAATTTAATCACTTAGTCTTTTCCGTTTTTACTGTTTAATTTAGTCCATTAATGTTTATTGTCATTGCTTATGCATTTGAAATTTTTAACCATCTTATTTTGTTCCTTATGTCTTTTCTTTTTCTTTTTCAAAAACATCCCTCCCTGTCTTTGCTTTCTTTTGAATAAATTAAAATTTTTTCTCTCATTTTATTTTTTTGCCCGCTACTAGTTTAGAAGAGACTGATGGGAGTAAAGGAGAAGGGAGAGTTTAAGGCAATGATTCTCAATCTCAACTGCATATTGAATTCATCTAGGAACATTAAAAAATATGAATGCCTGGGCTCTGCCCCCAGAAATTCAGATTAATTGGTCTGGGATACAGTCTGGCATGGGGAAATTTTTAAAGCTTACCAGATGCTTCTACTGAAAGCTACTGCTCCTGGAGAAACTCTTAAATATGTGACATCAGATGTAGACACAGGCTTCGAAACCTAGGCGATCATGACCAACACCCTTTTCTCCCCCATACTCGTAGCTGCTCTGCCTCTACCAACTAGGAGGATTCACTAGCCAGTTCCATTTTTTTCTGTTATAAACTAGTATGCACAGATTTGTGTTGTGTCATGTCGAGAATTTTTAATTAGAAATTGTTTTAAATTAAAATGAGCTGGTCCTCGAGAAATCTTTCTTAATTCATAAGATAAAGCTGACATGTGAAATTGTAGATAGAATAACTAAATATTTAATTGGGTTTTAAAACAGTTATTATGCAGAATAATTTATGCAGAATTATTAAATGTCACACGTGGTTCACGTTTTATAAGTAAGCTAGGAGAGTTTTCTGACCAGGAGAAACTAGGTGCTAGAGTGATCAGAGATGGCCACAGGGCAAAGTAAGCAGTTTGTGACCCTTTTTGATATTTCTGCCTTTGATTTTTGCCCCCAACTTTTGTCTGTCATTCTCTGCTTCCAAAATATGACCAGATTCACCCCAGGTCCCTTTCCAGAAAGTTAAATTGGTAAGAATTTCCTGAAAGGAGAGGCCCATGGTGAGAAGCAGGCATATAGATGAATCATTGCTACACATCACTTACCTAATGCAATAATTAATTCTTTTTTCCAATTAATATTGAGAAGATAGCCATAACATGTGTTGGGGATATAGTGATGAAAAAGTACATAAAAGTCTTTTTCCTTGAGAATCTACATCCTTGTAGAAAGGGAGGCACAATAAGTAAAATATATAGTATGTTAGATACTGTGGTAACTGTCTCCAAATCTAGCTCCCTAGTGTGCTCTGCTCCCCAGTGTTCATACCCTTCTGTTGTCCCTCCTACTCTTCATTTGGGCTGGGTCTGTACAACCAATAGAGCAAGGTAGAAATGAAGCTTCCTTGGCCGGGTCATAAACCTCAGTTTCTGCCTTTGGTCTTGGAATGTAAGCTCTGGGGGACGCCACCGTCTGTGTAAGAAGTCTGACTGCCAAGAGACCACCATGCTTTGTAGCTAGCCCAGACTAGTCATATGGGAATGCTAAGTGGTGAGACAAAGATTCCTGGCCAGCACCCAGCTGTTTGAACCATCCCAGCTAAGGCACCAGACTTGTGGTTGAAGAAGTCATTTTGGATGTCTAGCTCAGTTGAGCCTTCAGATGACTTCAGTCCCAGCAGCCATTTGTCTGTAACCACATGAGAGACCCCAAGCAAGAACAACCCAGCTGAACCCAGGCAACCCACAGAATCATGAAAGATAGCAACAGATTGTTGTTTGAAGCCTCTAGGTTTTAGAGTGATATAGTAGATAATAAGAACAGATCGGGATTAGTATTGTGGAGAAAAGTAAAGCAGGATAAAGAGGTTAGAGAGTGCCAGAGAGAGAGATTCAAGTTTAAATTAGGTAGTCAGGAAAAGCCTCACTGAGAAGATATTCAAACCAAAACATGACTGTGGATGTGAGGGAGTGAGTAATGTTGATAACTGAGGGAAGAACAGTCCAGTCAGAAGGAACAACAAGTACAAAGGCCCTGTGGCTGGAGCTGCCTGAAGTTTTCAAAAATAGCCATGAAGGCCAGTGTGGATGGACCATAGTGAATTAGGGGGAGAATAGTGGGAGTTGAGGTCAGACAAGTATAAGGGGTTAGGAGTAGGAGCTGATTATATAGGGCCTGATGTTTCAACTTTAGAAGATGTAACACTCTTTTTTATAACAAATATAATAATCTCTTTTCTCTCCTGAAATGAAATATAGATAGTATGAGCTTTTTATGCACTTAATTTAAAAAAGAAAATAATACAATCTTTCCAACTTTAATGCAAAGAAGACATAAGATGAAAGTAATATAATTAGTGTATTTCATTATGTAAATACTGTGGTTTGACAAGCCTAGAATACAAGTAGCCTTTGTATTAGATTTGCTGACTTTGAGAGTTACAAATTAGGACTTAAACAGATGCGTTATATTGATGACTCAAATACCATGAACAGTGTGGCTAATGGTGATGGGATTTTGTGAAATGGTGAATAATTCTTGATAGAGTTCTACACCAAGCAAAGTGCAGCCCTCCCTTAATTTACATGGAGAATGCATTCTGGAAAATTCAGAGTATGTTGAAAGAACAAAATTCACATAATTCTTAATATGAATATTCCATGGGATATTTAAAACTCTTAGTAGTACCCACTAAACTCCAATACCTCTCCCTAATTATTGTGATAATCAGAAACATTCCCTCCAGGAACCTCTGATACAGGACTTTGCAGGCCATTGTACGAACTTTCACTCTAAGTGAGATGGGAAGTCCTTAGAGAGTTCTGAGCGAAGGAGTAACATAAATCACTTATGTCTTAATGAGGTCATTCTGGCTACTGTATGGAGAATAAATGGTAGGTGGGTAAGTATAGAAGAAGAAAAACCAGTTAAGGGTTTAATGCTATAATCCAGGTGGATGGATGATAGTGGTTTAGACCAGAGTTGAAATGGTAGATCCTAAAATATGGTTGGATTCTGCATATATTTAGAAAGTAGTTATTCATGTCAATACTAGGACACATTTTTTTGTTTTTATTATCTCTACTCCTGGCCTGTATTTTCCCAGAAATAGTTTTGTTGGCTAGTTCACCTCTGCTAGAGACCTTTAAACTTTTAATATGGAAGGGATTATTTTTTCCTCAAACGGTAGTTTCCATTGCTATTAAAAAACAAAGTGGATTTTCTTCTTAACATGAAGCTAGTCCAGACATTAGAATTCAGTTAAATACTCATAAATGAAAAGAAAATGTCTGCTTCATAAACAGTAGAAAGCCTTTTGAGCTTACGTCTTTAGGGCCAGTGCCTTTTAATTGTTTGGGGGAATGGGTTTTTGTTCGAAAGTGGACGTTTATTTTATGGATGTCATCCTTGAAGCATTCCATGGCATTGTTAACTTTAGGAGACACTTGGATCCAAAAAAATGATATGAATATTTTTTGGATAATTTTTGAATAACATCAAAATAATGGAATTTGTATCAGTATGCCTTATAATAGCTTATCTTTAAGCACCACAGCCAGAGGTGAAGGATGACCAAGCCCTTCTTTTCCAAGTGTCAGTAACTTGCTTTGCTCCATGCAGCAACTGCAAGAAAATAGGCTGTCTAGTAATTGTTGGTTGGATTCAATTTTTATATTGGGAGGAAATGAGGGAGATAAGGGACTAACTTTCATAGAAGGAAATTTGATAAGGATTCTAGATGCTTAGTGCAGTTTTGTTTTATAAATACTTATTGAGTGCCTACTGTATTTAGTGCTAGCCAAGTCCTTTTAGGGGGATTAAAAAAATATGAAATAGTCCCTGCCAAGAAGGAGCTTATATTCCAGTTGAGGAGAGCGGTACACACAAAAGTGAATAACATTATAAAGCAGTATATGATTTAATAGTACAAGATTGGTAAAGCATTATTTCTCAGCGAGAGAGGGCCAGGTGTATTCCAGGGGGAAAATGGAGCATAAGCACTCAGGGTAAGAATGACTAAGGCAAAATGGGGAACCCAAGATCAGTTGGGTAGGACGAGTATTGTCAATATGTTTTTGTGGTTTTGAGAGTCTTTGATGGAGAAAAATGGGAAATAATCCCAAAAAGGGCAGGTAGGTTAGGGCAGAGTAGAGGACACACTGCAGAACCAGTGAGGATTTCTAAGCATGAGAAAGACTTGGTGAAAGCAGCAAGAATAGGTCAGAAGAGGAGAGAGAGGAGAGGAGGAGGTAGTAGGCCATTGGAATAAAATCTAGATATGAAGTGAGTTTGCACCAGGTCTTGGTAGCAATGGTAAAAATAGGAAAGGAGGGAGCACAGGAAAGATTTTGGGTATCAAAGATGAAGGAAAGATTTGGAACCAATGCTTCATGATCAGAAAGGGCTAAAAGGGGAATTTTTTTGATGAGCAATACTCCAAATTTGCCTTTACTGCTTAAATATTTCCCTCTCACCTCCTCCTCCCAAAATTCTTTTTCTTTTATCTCAATAAGTGGGATGAAATGTTTATTTAGTTGATATGTCTAAGTGGTTTAGGAACTTAACTCTGGACAGTAGATTTCCCTTCTCATGGAAGGGCCTAGAAAATAGGATGAGAGGGTAGTTAATGGGCTGGGACCATATCATATCCATCTTTATAGCCCCAATCTGACAACTGGTAAGCCAAAATTAATATTTTTTGAATAATTGTGAAGCAAATGTTTGATACATTTTCCCTGACCCCTTCAGATTTGGGAGCAAATTTGACCTTAGGAAATTTGCAACGTGTTTCTCTCCTGAAAGAAAAACATAAGGCAGTGTTGTTTATTCACCTTCGTTTTGCCCCAGCTTCACCCTCTGATCTTACAGACTCCAAACCCCTTTTCTTGATTCTTTCCTTGTTTCTTCTCAGTTTCTCAGACTGCCCAGCAGGAAAGCAGACTGTTTACAAACAGTCTGAGCTGACAACTTCCTTTGCTCCTGATCCAAATGGTTGCCAAAATGAAACCTTTCTCAGGGCTAAGAGTGGGTGTTCTGATTAGTGGGTGTTCTGGAATGTAATTGGATCCTTATTTTAAGAAAGATTATTTTTATACTAGAAGACCAGTGTACAGCAAGATACACATATTTGTAGCAATTGGAAAGTATGGAAACATAGACTGGACTTATTGGAAATTGCTGGATCAGTGAGAAGCCTACTTATATGACTTATTAATAATAGAGGAATCTCTAACATAACCTGCAAAGTAGAATGCAGTTTATCGAGCCTGTTTCCTTTGGCTTCAGTTTTTATAAATGAGATGCAGTCTGCTGGCATGCCAGGGCAATTCCTCTGGCACATAGTAGTCCCCTTTGAGAAAGACACAGCTTGATGGGGAACATAAAATTACCAAACCACAAATCTTTGGGGACTGTATGACAGATTTAGTTCCTGTGTTTTGTTTTATAGGATCAAAATTCCACACTTGGGAGAGGTTAATACACTTTTTTAAAAAAGCATTTTGAATCCTATAGTGTTATTTCTACTGCACAGGAGAAAAATAGGGAAGCAACTTGGTATATTAGAGAGATGATTGTACTAGAAGCTGAGAAATCTAGATTCTACTACTGTCTTGCCAAAAACTGGTTTTATATGACATTTGGCTTAGCTTTTAACACATTTTTAAATTTTAAGGTCTTTTTTAAATAAAAGAGAAGTTGTATTAAGGTCTCATATAACTCAAAGTTTCTTTGATTCTTTGTTATCTGTATCACGAAAGACATAGCCTCTCCATAAACCCTTAATTGGGGTAAAGAAAGAAAATAGGACATTCATGGGTTATTTGGAGCTTACAGATGGTGAGTACTCTCCCTTTCTTTCATGTTCTTTAAAGGAAATTGCAGATTAGGGTAAACAGGGCAATGGCATTCTATTTTGATTTTAGACCTTTTAGATTTCCGTACCCTGCTTCATCTTTATGCATTCTGGTCTTAACTTTTCCTCTCTGGGAAAATGTGGGGGTGAGGGGACAAAGTAGAAAGCGGAAAAAGAGTAAAAGGAGATAAAATAGGATGTGGGTGCTTCAGTAACTATGGAGATCAAATAAATTTTCCGTTGTCAATTATATTCCTTTCCACTATTCAGTTGACTGCTGCTTACCGTCTCCTTGCTACATACTTTACATGGAGGCAGAGTCAGACTTGTGTGGGTTTTTCTATTTCATTCCCTTGAGATTGTGAAACTACTCTGCTATATTTGTTCTGCTTTGAGAACAGATAACTAGATGGCAATTCAAAATGCTTATTTAATATTTTCTTGGAAATCCTCAAAGAAAGAGGGAGGATTTTAGATCCCTGATGTGATATGAAACTCACTGGGATACACACATTTTAAAATTTGGGGGTGGTTCTTAGATTCCCTTTTCTTGGTTCTGCATTTTCTGTCTTCCAATGGCAGAGTCACCTAGCAAAAATTTTCTTTTATACAGCATAGAGAAAGTCTGGGTTAAATTGTGTTGCTCTAATAAACTTTATATGATCAGGGAAAGCTTAATTGAATCATAGAATTTTAGAGTGGGAGAGACTAAAATCATAACCCATTGTGGTTTTCAAATGTTTTTGCTCAAAAGTCTTTTACAAACAAAATATTAAACTGAAAACCAATATATAAGCTAGATAAAAGTAATGACTGTGTTTATCAGGCAGCTCAGATCTGCATAGTTTGGTTGATAATTTTACACCAATCACCTATTTGAATGTCCAGCAGAACATTAGAAAGTTGGGAGATTGTAAGGAAAGTCTTAGTTCAGTAGGACTTTGTAACTATTGCAGGACAACCGTGACTCTTACCCACTAAATGCCCCTACAGATTTCCAAAGTATTTGCTAGGAAACATTATCGTCCCTATTGGGAAGCACTAATCTATAATCTCTCCCCCAGTAATCTTACCCAGTTCCAAATCTTTGTGTACATGTACATGCTGATGACTGCAAACTTGTCTCCAGCGCAAGCCTGTCTTTCTGAGCTCCAGATTTGTGGGAGCAGCTGCCTACTTGACATTTTTCCTATGATGTCTAATATACATTCCAACACAAAATGTCTTAAGTATAACTCCTGATGTCTTCCAAAGCCTCTTCCTCTTTCAGTCTTTCCCGTCTCAGTAAAAGTTACTGCTATCCACTCCGTTGCTTAAGTTCACCTTGAAGTGAAACTTGAACTTATGCTTCCTCTGCCCGTCTTCCCCAACCCCACATCTAATTTATCAGTAAATTTTGTTGACTTATGTCTACTAAATCCTCAATCTCCCTGTTTCTGTTTCCGGTCCCACCTGTCTAATTCAAGCCACTGTCTTTTCTTGTGATCAGTCGCCTCACTTACAGTCTTGTCCCCTGTTGTCTGTTCTCCACTCAGACCCCAGTAATCATAATACACATCATGCTACAACTCTGCTTAAAACATTTCAGTGGTTACTTTGTGTTCTTAAAATAATATCCAAACTCCTTGTCATGATCTATAAAGGCACTATAATGATCTAACTCCTGCCTACCTCTCCAGCTGAATCTTTTAATACTTTCCCTGGTGCTTAATCTTCTCAAGCTACAGTAACCTGCCTTCTACTCCTTGAATATGTGAAGCCCCCTTCCCGCTTCCTGATCTCTCCAGTAGCTGTTCCTTGTGCCTGGAATAGTCTTCCCAAATCAGAGCATAGAAAATACATTCTTATCCTTCAGGTCCCTGCTTGCATGTTGCTGCTTCAGAGCACTTGCTTTCCCACTCCCCCCGTCCCTGACTCATTAATTCCAGCTTGTAATTATCTCGTTTCTTTATTAGTTTACATGTTCATTTTCTTTCTTCCCCATTTGACAATGCAAACTCTCAAAGAGGGCTGTGTTATTCATTGCTCTGTCTCCATGGTGTAGTACAGTGCCTGCATGAATGAATGACATGTTTATACAGGTCATTATGGATGTCCATAGGAGGGTCATCTCTCCCAGCCTAGGCAGAGTGTGGGCATTAGAAGAGGCTGTAGTAAGGAGGCTTCAGGAATAAGTGGTTTATGAGCTGAATCTTGAAAGACAAGTAAGAATTAGCCATGTGGATAAGAGAGGGAGCAATGCACTATGTACAAAGACCCAGAGGTTAGCAAGAAGATTTGCAGTTAAATATGATGAGAGTGCACAATGTGAGTATGAATTAGAGCAAGAAAGCTTTAGAAAGGTAAATGCCAGAAAGTGAAGTTTCTTTTATGCTAGTTCAAGGGAGGCTATGGGAAAACCATCAGAGATTTTTGTACTGTTTTCAGAGTAATCAAAATTTTAGTTTTATAAAGATTATTCTGGCAAGAGGCTTGACGTTTGATTCCAGGTTTTCAATATTGGAGACTATGAGACTTCAGCCTATAATTTCTTCTATTTATTAAGGCCTTGATTGTGTTAAGTAGCTCACTTTGTTTCCTGTCGGAGGAGACAGATTGTTCTGGTAGAGCTGTTCCCTAGATCTCTTTACACTAAAAAGTTACAGAGGACCCTGAAGAGCTTTTGTTTATGTGAGTTATATTCTTTTGATATTTGCCATATTAGAAATCAAAGCTGAGAAAATTTTTAAATATTTATTACTTCACTTAAAATTATAAAAACTCACTATACTTTAGAATAAATAAAATGTGTCCTATGAAAATAAATATATTTTCTCAAATTAGTGTTTTATATGTTTGCATATCTCATTAATGTCTAACTAATATAAGACATCTATATTCTCTTATTTGTGTCTGATTCAGTCTGTTGCAATATGTTGTTTTGGTTGAAGTGTATTCAGAAATCTAGCCTCATATGGATATGTAGTTGGAAAAAGGAGGAGTATTCTAATAACCTTTTCAGATTCTTGTGGCTATTCTTGATACTATCCGCAACTCAAGTGGTAGTTTCTTCGAGATTAGTTACAGTGTAGAATCTGTCCTCGTATACTCATAGTGTGCTGATCTCTATACTCCTTTCATAATGTACTGATCTCTCTGCTGCCTGTTGCTTGTGCCTGGAGTACTCTTCCCAGTTCATACTACAACAAATATATTTTCATGCTTTCATACTCTGTTACATTGAAATTCTTTGGTCTAGCTTACAATTTGAGTGGATCTTTTACCCATACATAATTTTGTAGCATCATACATTTATTATTTGGAAAATATTGATTCTTTTAGTTATGCAGATCTTTTAAATGTCAACACATTTACATTCACTAATATCACTCTTAATCTCATCGAAAAAATCTGTAAATATTGGGAAGCTATCAAGCTCACAGTGGCTCAGATTTTATCATTGGTAAAAAATGCTGCCAGTTGTTTTCCTTGCAGTGATAGGTTCCCTTCATTCATTTTTGAGAAAACATCAGTATCCAAACTGAATATCCATGTCAGTCATTCTTGCAAGTAAATTGGTGTTCCGTGAATAAAGCAGCTCGTTCAACTCCTAACTCAAACAATCACACAAGTGCTTTTGCTCAAGACGACAGTTATTCTTCAGTATACAGCACAAGTGCGTTATGCGTACTTCCTGTTTGGTCACACCAAATATGAAAAAGACATACTGAGAGTCAAGATTTAATAAAATTAATAATTCGAACAGCTTCCTCAAGGACATTCTTAAGTGAAACTGGCTTTTTTTTTCATTCTGAGCACGTGGTGGTGAAGAATACAATGACCACTAGTCCAGTTTGGTACCACTACTGCCATGATTTGAACTGATATGAGATGCCAGCAGTTTTTACTTACTGTTGTTGCACCATCAGTGCAAATACCAACACAGTAGCAAAGACAAATAACTTGTTACTATTATTATGACAATAGTTTCGAAATCATGATCCTCGTGAAAGGATCTTGGGAAACCCCAGGTAACCACAAGCCACACATTAAGAATCACTATTTTGATATAATGCAGTGTGAAATCTTAAATGCTGCGAGGGACAAAGGACATTGGTGTAACCACTTTGGAAAACAATTTGGCATAATCTACTAATGTCAAAGATATGAATACCTGATGACTCAGCAATACTACTCCATACAAATATATATCACTTGACATTTACAAAAATGTACATAGTAGCATTATTCATGTTAGTTTCAAGATGGAAACAATTCAAATGTTAAGTCAGACACAGAGAAGTAATATAAAGAGTTTTTTCCCCCAGGTGTATTCAGGTACAATTAACGAAATTGTAAGATATTTAAAGTATACAGTGTGATGATTTAATATAGTTACATATTGTGAAAAGATTCCCCCCATTGAGTTAGTTAACACATTCACCACCTCACATATTTACCTTTTTTGGTGGGCAGAATAGGTAAGTTCTGCTCTTGTAGCAAATTTCAATTATATGATTCAGTCTATAGTCACTATCACCTATAGTCACCATGTTATACATTAGATCCTCAGACCTTATTCATCTTGTAACTGAAAGTTTGTACCCTTTTCTCAACCTTTCCCTGTTTCCCCCACCCCCTAGCCCCTGGCAACCACTTTTCTACTCTCTGTTTCTATGATTTCGACTTTTTTTTTTTAGATTCCACATATAAGTGATACCATGAGTTGTCTTTCTCTGTCTGGCTTTTTTCACTTAGCATGATGTCTTCCAGGTTCATCCATGTTGTTGCAAATGACAGGATTTCCTTCTTTTTTGAAACAGTAGTATTTCATTGTGTGTGTATGTATATATTGTTGTTGGTGCCGTCAAGTGAATTCTGACTCCTAGCAACCCTGTGTAGAGCAGAGTGGAACCCTGCCCAATCTTTTTGCATCATCCTTTCACCTTCCATTGTTATATCAGACAATGCTCAGCTGCTATTCATAGGATTTTCATGGCCAATCTTTTGTAAGTGGGTGACCAGGTCCTTCTTCCTAGTCTGTCTTAGTCTGGAAGCTCCATGAAACCTGTCCACCATGAGTGACCCTGCTGGTATTTGAAATAATGGTAGCATAACTTTCAACGTCACAGCAACATGCACCTACCACAATCTGACAACCAACAGATGACTGGTGTGGGTCCCTGATGGGGAAACGAACCCAGGCTTCAGTGGTGAGAGGGCCAATTCTTAACCACTAAAGCACCAGGGCTGGCATATATATATATATATAGATAGATAGATATATATATATATATATATATATTATATACACATATAATATATATATATTATATATATATCACATTTTCTTTGGCTGTTTATCTGTGGACGGACACTTAGGTTATTTTCATACCTTGGCTGTTGTGAATAATGCTGTTAGGAACTGGGAATACAGCTATTTCTTCAAGATAATGATTTTGTTTCCTTTGGATATAGACCCAGAAGTGGAATTGTTGAATCATATGGTAGTTCTATTTTTAATTTCTTAAGGAACCTCCATACTGTTTTCCATAGTAACTATACTAGTTTACATTCCCACCAACAGTGTACAAGGGTTCCCTTTTCTCCACATCCTCATCAGTATTTGTATCTTTTTGACAATATGCATCCTGACAGGTGTGAGGTGGTGTCTCACTGTGGTTTTGATTTGCATTTCCCTGATGATTAATGATAGTGAGCACCTTTTTGTGTACCTGTTGGCCATTTGTATGTCTTCTTTGGAAAAATTAAGGTCCTTTGCCCATTTTTTAATTAATTGGGTTATTGATTGATTGATTGATTGCTATTGAGTTATAGAAGTTCCTTGTATATTTTGGATATTAACCCCTTATCAGATATGTGGTTTGCAAATATTTTCTGCCATTTCATAGGTTGCCTTTTTGTTTTGCTGATGGTTTTCTTTGCTATGCAGAAGCTTTTTGGTTTGATGTAGTCTCACTTGTTTGTTTTTGCTTTTGGTGTCGAATCTAAAAAATCATTGTCAAGACTGATGTCAAGGAGCTTACCCCCTTTGTTGAAGTTCTTCTAGTTTATGCTTAGTTTAGATCTTTAGTTTAGATCTGTCGTTCAAGTCTTTAATCCGTTTTGAGTTAATTTCTGTGTATGGTGTAAGATAGCTATCTGGTTTTATTCTTTTACATGTGGCTGTCCATTTTTCCCAACACCGTTTACTGAAAAGACTCTTCTTTCTCCATTGTATATTCTTGGCTCCCTTGTTATAAATTCATTGACCATATATGCTTGGGTTTATTTCTGGGCTCTCTATTCTGTTCCATTGATCTATGTGTCTGTTTTTATGCTAATACTGTGCTTTTTTGATAGCTTTGTCATATATTTTGAAATCAGGAAATGTGATGCACGTTCAGCTTTTTTCTTCTTTCTCGAGATTGCTTTGGCTGTTTGGAGTCTTTTGTGGTTCCATACAAATGTTGGGATTGTTTTTTCTATTTCTGTGAAAAATGCCTTTGGAATTTTGACAGGGATTTCATTGACTCTGTAGATCACTTTAGGTAGTGTGGACATTTTAACAATATTAGTTCTTCTGATCCGTGAGCACAAAATATCTTTCCATTTATGTGTGGTGTCTTCAGTTTCTTCCATCAGTGTCTTAGTTTTCAGTGTACAAATCTTTCACCTCCTTGCTTAAATTTATTCCCTAGTATTTTACTCTTTTTGATGCAACTGTAAATGGGATTGTTTTCTTCATTTCTGATAGTTCATTGTTGGTGTATAGAAATACAACAGACTTCGGAAGATTGATTTTGTATTCTTCAACTTTACTGAATTCATTTATTCTAACAGTTTTTTGGTGGTATCTTTAGGGTTTTCTGTATATAACGTGTCATCTGCAAATAGTGGCAATTATACTTCTTTCTGATTTGGATACCTTTTCTTTCTTTTATTCCTTTTATTGCTCTGGCTAGGACTTGCAGTGCTGTGGTGAATGAAAGTGGTGAGAGTGGGCATCTTTGTCTCGTTCTTGATCTTAGAGGAAAGGCTTTCAGCATTTCACCATTGAGTATGATGATAGCCGTGGGCTTGTCATATATGGTCCTTATTATGTTGAGGTATGTTCCACCATACCTGCTTTGTTGAGTTTTTATCATGAAAGGATGTTGAATTTTGTCAGATGCTTTTTCTGCGTGTATTGAGATGATCGTATGATTTTTATCCTTCATTTTGTTAATGTGGTGTATCACATTAATTGATTTGTGGATGTTGAACCATCTTTGCATCCCTGGAATAACTCCCACATGATCATGGCGTATGGTCCTTTTAAGGTATTGTTAAATTTGGTTTGCTAACATTTTCTTGAGGATTTTTACATGTATTCGTCAGGGATATTGGCCTGTAATTTCTTTTCTTGTAGTGTCTTTGTCTCACTTTGGTATTATCAGGGTAATGCTACCCTCATAAAAATGAGTCTGAAGGTGTTCCCTTCTCTTATTTCTTAGAAGAGTTTGAGAATGATTGGTAGTAGTTCTTCATTAAATATTTTGTAGAATTCGCCAGTGAAACCATTTGGTTCTAAACTTTTTTTTAGTGGGATGTTTTTAGATTACTGATTCAATCTCCCTACTAGTAATTGGTTTGTTCAGATTTCCTATTTCTTCATGATTCAATCTTGGTAGGTGTATATTTCTAGGAATTTATCTATTTCTTCTAGGTTGTCCAATTTTTCAGCATGTAATTGTTCATAGTAGTCTCTTATGATCCTTTGTGTTTATGTGGTATCAGTTATAATGTCTCCTCTTTATAATTTTATTTGTTGAGTCTTCTCTCTTTTTCCTTGGTAAATTTAACTAGTGGTTTGTCTATTTTGTTTCTCTCTTAGTTTCATTGATCTTTTCTATTGTCTTTTTAGTTTCTGTTTCATGTATTTCTACTCTGATCCTTGTTATTTCCTTTCTGCTAGCTTTGGCTTAGTTTATTCTTAGAAAAGTAATATAACGTTTTGATGGTCAGGTTAACAGTTATCTTCGGGGAGGAAAGAGGAATTATTGGGGGGAGGGACACTAGAGTCTCCTCATGTTGTTACTGTTCTGTCTTGTGACCTGGGTGGCATTTATTTTGTGATAAATCATTGGGCTGTACATTTTCTGTGCTTTTCTGCATGTGTGTTGTATGTTGCAATAGAAAAGTTAGAGAAAAAAATTTCAGCAGGTTTTTAAAAAGTGGCATTTCAGCACTTTTATTAGAAATATACTCTTTGTGTTTCCTAAGTAAATTATCACGTTTTAAAGTGCCTTAAACCTTGCTACCCCTGCATCAAAAAATGCCTTTTCTAGAGTTGTAATATGTTTAGAAATTGAATTTTTTGTTTGTATCAAGTGAGATTATATTCCTTATTCCTAGTATAGTATGCTTCCAAGTTACTAATAAGGAATGTTTTTAGATAATGTGGTGATAATTGTCAGCCCTGTTGCTCGGTGTTTATTTAATTATTGGTTTTATCATCTAATTATGAAACCTCTGGGCACATTTACAAAGTATAAAAAAATAAAAACAAACCAAAAAAACCCCACATTCCTATTTCTGAATCTCATCTTTGCAATAAAGGAGCCAGAGTAAACATCAAGTTGTACCCTATATGAGTACAACCACCTCCACAGCTTCCTGGTGCTACGTGTATTCTGTCTGAGGAGTTCTTTTTCTCTCTCATTCATATTTGCTGAGACTGATAGAAATGAGACCATTTCTCTTGGCAAATGAAGGATATAGCATATTGATCATAGAGGCCCATATGTTGACTGACTTTTTTTAAACAGATGTTACTTTTTAGAGCAGTTTTAGGTTGACAGCAAAACTGAGCAAAGATAAAATATTTCCCATATACCCCTGCTCCCACACATGCATAGCCTTCCCCACCAGAGTGACACATTTGTTACAGTTGATGACTCTACATTGACACGTTATCACCCGAAGTCCATAGATTACATTAGGCTACACTCTTTGAGTTGTACATTCTGTGTGTTTGGAAAAATGCATAATGACATATATCCACCATTATAGTAGCATATATAGTGGTTTCACTGCTCTAAAAATCCCCCATGCTCTACCTCCCTCCCCCCTAACCCCTAGTCACCACTGGTCTTTTTACTGTCTCCACGGTTTTGCGTTTTCCAGAATGTCATATAGTTGGAATCACATAGCGTGTAGCCTTTTCAGATGGGCTTCTTTTACTTAGTAATATGCATTTGTTTCCTCCATGTCTTTTCATGGCTTGGTAGTTCATTTCTTTTTAGCATTGAATAATATTCCTTTATCTGGATGTACCACAGTTTATTTATCCATTCACGTAGTGAAGGACATCTTGGTTGCTTCCACATTTTGGCAATTATTAATAAAGCTGCTATAAACGTCTGTGTGCAGGTTTTTATGTGGGCATAAGTTTTCAACTCTTTTAGGTAAATACCCGGGAGTGCAATTGCTGGATTGTATGGCAAGAGTATGTTTAGTTTCGTAAGAAAACGCCAAACTGTCTTCCAAAGTGGCTGTGCCATTTTGCATCCCCACCAGCAATGAACGAGAGTTCCTGTTGTTCCACATTCTCACCAGCATTTGGTGTTGTCATTGTTCTGGATTTTGGCCATTCTAGTAAGTGTGTAGTGGTGTTGACTGGCTTTTCAGTGTGGTTGGCCAGGATACTGCTTGTGAGTCATTTTCTATGGATCGCGTGGTTCAGACATCCCCAACCTCAGCTGTTAAAATGAGCAGCAGTTAGTTTTTTCAGCAATCTGTAAGCCAATTTTCCTTGGAATGTTGGTACTCCTAAAGGAGAAAGAAACTTGGAGAAAGTTTTGTAAGTTCCTTTGGGCTATTCACAGACCAATTGATGAATGAGTGAATAAGTCAGGACTCTGTCAGTGTAACCTGCTCCAGACATATTCACAAGTTCCCAAACTCCCAGGAGCAAAGCTTCATATTAAATAACTTTTGTTTCACAGTGTTAAACCTTTGAAATTAAAAATACTGAAGTTCCTCAGGGACCGTGTCTCTTGTTCATTACTGTATCCTGCATTTAGCTTAGTACCTAGCACATAGTAGTCACTCTGTAAATATTTGTTCAGTTGGAAAATGAATTGAAGTAGAGACTGGAAATATGGGAGATATCTATGTTTGAGATGAGACACAAATTTATTTCTCAATGGAAGACCTTAGGAAAGTCTCCATTCATGTTAATGCTAAGGAATACTTGATCAAAGATGCTTGAATAACCGGTAATAAAATGTACCATAAAGCTTCTAAATTAAAATACTGTGGTACTGGTGTACAAGTAAACCAGTGGAATAGAAGTGAAAGCTCAGAAATAGACCCAAGTACATGTGAAAATCTATAAAGAGACTATCTCAAATCACTGAAGTATCTCAAATCACTGAAGTAAGTGATGCTATGTCTGCTTGATGGCCGTATAATTGTATCAACCAGAAATAAGTTGCAGAATTTTTATTTACATTGTGGCACATAGTGTGATGTGAATATATGATTTTTTCCCTAAAGAACTGCAGGATAACAGTGCTGTGGTCATTTCTAGTGTTTCCAGCACGTCAGTAGTAATTTCTATGATTTTTAGAATTATGGTACATAATTCATCTACTCTTATCCCATCTCAACATATTTCTTTCAACCTTTGAGTATTTTCTCTTATTTCAGAGAAATAGTAGAATATAAAGACTTTTTTAAAGTACTGTACATTGAAATAAATATTGAGAATCAGAGCTTTCATTCATTATGAAAAATATTTCTGAAAATAAACCAGCAAGAATGCTTGGTATCTCATTACTTGCCCCATACTTATTGATTTTTGTCATTATGGTGTTTTGATAGTGCCTAAAATACGTGTTTTATTTTATTTCTTTAGTTATCTTGTTTTCTATTTTTTAAGATAGAGCAGAAATATAATATTCAGAGATTTTGAAAGTTCATTTTTAGGGGCCGGCCCCGTGGCCAAGTGGTTAAGTTCGCACGCTCCGCTGCGGCAGCCCAGGGTTCCAGGCATGGGCGTGGACATGGCACTGCTTGTCAGGCCACATTGAGGCGGCGTCCCATATGCCACAACCAGAAGGACCTGCAACTAAGATGTAAACTATGTACCAGGGGGGATTTGGGGAGATAAAGCAGAAATAAACAAACAAAAAAAAAGATTGGCCACAGTTGTTAGCTCAGGTACCAATCTTTAAAAAAAAAAAAACTATTAAAAAAAAAGTTCATTTTTAAGTTGGTTATTTTGAATGTTAGAATTCATTTTCCCTTACAGAAATATATAATAATTATATTCACAGGACAGCCGTAAGACTGTTTAATGGATTATATAGATAAAATACTGCAACTGTTAATGAAAACTTAGAGAACACCAGTTAAACAAAACAAAAACAGTGAAACTGAAGGAGAAACAGTTTCTTTTATGCTTGAAAATAGGAGAATTAAGTATTGACACATAATATGCTGTACATTTTTAAGAGCTGTAAATATTGATCTGTAGTTTTTTGTAATTTTAAACATTCAGAAAGCACAGAGAATAATACAATAAACAACCAAATGCTTTCACCCAGCTCAGTATTTTGCTTCAGAAACTTTTTAAAGATAGAAAACATGGCATTTTAAATGTTATGTTTAATTTTTACTTTAAAACTTATGACTCTTAGAGTGCTTAATATAGGTTTGGGCCATTTTGAGATTTATAAGTGTAAAGAGAGAAGGAAGTAAAGAAACTGCCCCAGCGGTAACTGGGGATGTAGAGAGCAGAAGGGTATATGAGAGAGTGCACAGATACACGCCTCCTTTGGAACGGAGTGAGCCGCATCCTGGAGAAAGCAGAAAAAGATGAAGTTGAAGAGAGCTCTTTCTCAGGGATCAGAAGATTATATTGATGATTCTGTCTTATCATCTCTTCTAAATCTTCTTGTTTGATGGATGTCAAAATTAGGGAAACAGTGTTGGGAAGGTGGGCAGAGGAGAGAAGATGTCTTTTATATTTAGCCAAAAATGGTATTTAATTACATGGGATACCTACAGATTACGTGTTTATGACTGAGAGTGTATAGGAGGAAGATAGAATCCCAAGAGTCACACTATTTACTTCTCTGAAGAAAATGAAGAGTTTCCTCTAAGCCACTTTAAACTTACAGCTATATATTCAAAATATATTCTCTACCTTTTGTATTTTTAAGAATTCTTGTAGGTGTTAAGATGATGGTGATATTAAAGAAAAGCCACAGTAAACACCTATTTACAGCCCTACTAGGAAAGTAATAGAGAATTATAAGCAGTATAGTTATAGAAGTTAATATAAGAAACAGAAGTTTCCTTCTCTGATACTACCTGTTTATCAGTGCCTATGTTGAAAGCAAACATCACACTGAAGGTGCACTCAGGTATCTTTTAGACCAGCAAAGCCATGACATTGCTAGAAGCTTTTATCGCTAAATGTGCTACATATGTTTTTTGTGCTTTTTTTTTGCTTCTTCATCAGACTTTGCCTCTTCTGCTGTCTGATTGCTAACCCCTTCTGCTCACATTTGACAAGACTCTTTTGGTCAGCAAGTGTTTATGGAACAATTATTTATCTCTTGCTGTGCTAGATGCTTAGCATACCAAGATGTATGAGCTCGATCTCTACTCAGAGAACTCAGAATCGTTGGCCTTCTCTTCTCTTGGCATGCCCTGACTCTGTTTTTGTTATAAGTAGTGCAGTGTTAGACTTTCCTAGCTACCTATATTCTCCCTGGTATTTGATTGTGTTCCCTGCCTTGTTCTTGGCTTTTTGATTTTCCTATTGGTTCTGACCAAAGGAATCCATGCTACCGTAGGACGAAAGATAAAATTGTTAGTGTTTATGTGATAAAGAATACAGAGAAAATAAAACTGGTATACTGTTTACTTTGAGTATTTGCTGATAATACCTCAAAGCCCCACTTTTTAAGAAATAAGTTATTTTAAATTTATTTTTTGAATAGGTAATGTGGTTCATAGTTCAAAAGGTACCAATTTAGAAGTACAAAAGAGGGGGCCAGCCCCATGGCATAGTGGTTAAGTTCAGCATGCTCTGCTTCAGCAGCCTGGGTTCGCAAGTTCAGATCTCAGGCACGGACCTACACCACTTGTCAGCTATGCAGTGGTGGCAACCTGCATATAAAGTGGAGGAGGATTGGCACAGATGTTAGCTCAGGGCTAATCTTCCTCAGAGGGAAAAAAAAAGTACAGAAGGATTCCTTCCCACTTTTGTTTCCCAGTGATCTAGTTTCCTTCTCTAGAATCAACCACTGTTAACTGTTTCTTGTGAATCCTGAAAATATTGTGTAGCAATATCACGTAATGGTTAAGGATAGAGTTTCTAGAGCCTGACCACTTTGGTTCATAGTCTGAGTCATGTTAGGCAAGTTAAATTATTAATCTCTGTGTCTCAATTTTCTCCTCTGTAAATGGGGATACTAGTACTTAGCTCATTGGGTTGCTTGTAAACTCCTCAGCACAGTACTGGCACGAAGTAAATGCTTAGTGCAGATTGGCTATGGTCGTTTTTATAGAAAGAAGTATGTGCATCTGAACATGTATTTGTTTAATCTCAGGAATGGAGAGTTGAGTTAAACATAATTTTCATTCATGGCACACTATTGTTATTGGTCTTTGTGAGGCCCTTGTATTGTATCACTGTGTAACAAAAGCATTTGTTCTTTCCCATGAGTCTGTGGGTTATTGGGGTAGTTCTGATCTGGGTTGGGCTTGGTCAGCTGACAGGTTGGCTGGGAACTGGCCAGTCTGCGACCCATCTCTTCTCCATGTGTCTCTCAAAGTCTTCCATCATGCTGATCAGGGTGTGATCTCTTTGGTGGTATAGGTCTGAAAAAGAATGTGGAAATGCACAAGCACTTTTTCACGCCTCTATTTTTGTCAATTTTTTTTTACCATACCATTGGCCAAAACAAGTCACATGGCCAACCTCAGAGTTAATGTGTGATATGCCAAGGGGTGCTCATCCAGAGAGGAGTGAAAAATTGGAGCCATGATTGCAATTAATCTAACACAGTCCACTCTGTAGTAACTGCAATTGAGACTGCATTCGGGTCTTGGAACTACCATTGGTCAGTAGTAGAGAAGACAAGCTAGAAACTAGAGAGCTCCAAGCATCTCGGTGTGTGTCACTCTGTCAGACTGCCACAATCTTTTGAGAGTAATGACTGTTCAACTTCATTTTCTCCTCTCAACTCTTGTGCACGTTCCTCTCCAACAATAGATGGCCAACTGTAACCTGCAACCGTGCAGGAAAAGGGATTCTAGGAAACAGAGTCCTCAGTTTAGATGGGAGCAGTAATGCCAAGCTGACAAAACACAATCCAAAGTAGCCCCTTTCTTGTTTTATTTTTTCCCCTTTATCCCAATACCCACTCCCACTGTGTATTCTTCTCCCTCTTGGAAGTACTCACTTTAATATCTTTGATATATGTTTTATTATGTATGTAGCCTCATAAAATATGAGTGATCTTTTGTGTGCATGTTGTTTTAGTTTACATTAATGATAATGTATTATGTATCTTGTTTCCTACTTTTTTCTGTTTAACTATTTGTTTTGAAATTCTATCCATGTTCCTGTGGGTACATCAATTTGTCTCTTCTCATTGCTACAGAATATTCAATGGTATTTGTCTGCTACATTTTACGTATCCATTCTTCTAGTAATGGAGCCTGAGGTTGTTTTCAATTCTAAATTACACCCAGAAAAAAATACTGCAATAAATAGTCATATATATTCCCTAATAGACTTGTATGAAAATTTCTCTAGAATATATATCCAGGAGTGGAATTCCTAGGTCATAGATATGTACATTCTTAATTTCACTAAGTTCTCTAGAATAGCAGTACCAGTTTATGCTATACTGGCATTACCTAAGGGTTCCTGTTTCTCTATCAATTAGTTTTCTGTCGCTTTGTAAAAAATTACCACAAACAGCACCCCTTTATTAGCTCTCAGTTCTATAGGTCAGTGGTCCAGGATGGTATGGCTGGGTTCTCTACTCAAGGTCTCACAAGGCTGAAACCATCATGTCAGCCAGCTGCATTTTCATGGAACTTGAAGCTCTCTTCCACACTTATTCCTGCTGTCAGCAGAATTCAATTCCTTGCAGTTGTAGGACTGAAGTTCCCATTTTGTTGCTGGCTGCTGGTCAAGTTGCTCTCAGCTCCTAGAGACTGCTCTAATCACCTTTCTACGTGTCCTTCTCTATCTTTAACCAGCAACAGCACGTCAGATCCTTCTTATGTGTCAAATCTCTGACTTCCTCTTCTATAACCAGCTGTAGAGAACTTTCTGCTTTTAAAGCGCTCACGTGATGGGGTCAGGAACACTCAGAAAATCTCCAAATCTTGAGGCCATGTGATTTGGAACTTTAATTAAACTTCCAAAATCTCTTCGTATCACTACCTGGCTTGGTGGTTGATTAAATAAACCAGGGGCTGAGAATCTTGGGGTGCATCTTAGCAATCTGCCTACCACATCCTGCGTTTACACCTACACTTCATATTGTACTGCTTTCTGATCTTTGGCAGTCTGATATATGTGATGAATTCTTAACATGGCTCATTTTAATTTGTGTTTCTCTACTTCATAGTGAATTTGAGTGTTTCTTTATGTATCTTAACTGTTTGAATTTTCCTTTCTGTAAATCTACTTTTCATATCCCTTGCCCAGTTGGGGTCAGCTTATTTTCTCTTTTTTGTTTCCTGGCAGGAGATCCTTATATATTCTGTCCATTAATCACTTGTCAATTTTTAGATGTTGAAAATATTTTATTTTTAAGCTGTAGTTCTTCTAACTTTGCCTATATCTTCTTTTATTAAATAGAAATCCTTAATTTTAGCATAGTTAAATTTTTCAGTTTTTCAATTTATCAGTCGCAATTTGAGGATCTTGTTAAATAAATCCTTACCCATTGGCAAAGTCACAAAGTTAGATGCTTAATTCATATATTTTTATTCTTTCTTCATTACTAACAGAAGTATTTAAGATTTTGAATCTTAAATTTGCAATCCTGTGTTAGTAGTCTTTGACCCTGTCATAATCCAATAATTACTTGTTTGTATATGTTTTTTTAAAAATTGAGGTGAAATTCATATAACATAAAATTAACCATTTTAAAGGGTACATTTCAGTGGCATATAGTACATTTTCAATGTTATAGAACTACCACCTCTGTCAAGTTCCAAAATATTTTTATTATCTCCAAAGAAAATCCATGCCATTAAGTAGTCACTTCCCATTTCTCCTTCCCCATAGACCATGGCTCTCACCAGTCAGTCTGTGGATTTACTGTTCTAGATATTTCGTATAAATGGGATCATACAATATGCGACCTTTTGTGTCGTTTTTTTTTTCCACTCAGCATAATGCTTTCAAGGTTTAGCCATGTTTTAACATATGTAAGTACTTCATTCCGTCTAATGGCAGAATATTATTCTGTTGTTTGTATATATTACATTTTGTTTATCCGTTTATCTGTTGATAGACATTTGAGTTGTTTCCACCTTTGGCTGTTCTGAATAGTGCTGTTATGAACATTAATGTACAAGCATTTATTTGAGTATCTGGTTTTAATTCTTTCAAGTCTATACCTCGGAGTAGAATTGGTAGATTATTCTTGTTTGTCTTTTTAAGGAACCTCCTGAAACTCTTTTTCCCAAGTAACTGCACCATTTCTAGTTTCGTTCATTATGGTCAAAGAAGATAATTTGTATGATCTCAATCTTTTTAAATTTATCGAGACTTGTTTTATGTCCTAGCATATGGTCTGTCCTAGACAATGTTCCATGTGCACCTGAGAAGGATGTGCGGTCTACTGTTGTTGAGTGGACTCTACCATTTTTAAGTTTCCTCTTTCTTGATTCAGCATTCATTTTGTTGCTATAAACCTTTGACTATTTTCCAGAGTTTCCACAGTTGATTCTGACAGTTTTGACTCACTATCTTCAGTTTTCCTGTGGAGGAACAGGCCTTCAGAGCTACCTATCCTACTATTTTTGCTGATGTCACTCTCAGCAATTACTTTTTAAAACAATATTTTATAATGTCCTTTTAATATCCTGAAATAAAATTTGTAGGTAATATAACTTAATACACACAAATTTTTTTTTAAAAAATCAATGTAATGTGTTAATTGTAATGTAAAGGAGAAATAAAAGGAGATAATTTATGACAAAGTAGTTTGAATTTCCGTAAGTGCTTTCCTATGACATTGAAGAAAGCATAATGAAGTAGCGATATGTTTGTACCTGTTTAAATAAGTTGGATTTCAGAGATGTGAGAAGGTCAGATTCCATTTTGTACAAATGCTAATAAATGAAAGACTAAAATCTAGTCATAAAGGCTAGACTTTTTTATATGCACAGTGAGTGAGAGAAATCACTTTAAGTCAGGATAAAACACCGCTACAAGTTATAAACTAAAGAGGTGAAGGAAAGGAGAAAGCATAATATTCTTGCAAATGTGCTGGGCCTTATTTGAAAAGTAATTATTTAGTAAATAGTGAAGAAACAGAGAACGTATCTTTAATTTTGAGATTTTGTTGGTCAGATAAAATATTTTAGTCTTAAATACTTAAGACTGTTGTTTCCAAGGGGAAACAATATCCTTTCAGTAATAATGGGATTCAAAGATAGATTTTAAGAAAGCAATGATAGGACATTTGGGACCAGTATCAGAGTAAGTTAAAAAAAAATAAACGATTACAAAATAAATAAATGATTTCAATTGGTAAGTTTTACAGTAGATTTCTCATTCACACACACACCCCTATACATAATATGCAATAGTTTTAGAACAACCAATGGAATTAAATAAGATCCTTCATTTCATTTGTTTCTGTAACTCAATATTTGGTACTAAGTCTCTTAAAAGGAGTGTTATATCCTCTATTGCATATTTAAAATTGGCTTTGTTGCTTTTACAGTAACTGCAGCATTACACAAAAACATTTTCAATAATTGCACAATTTGAAATTTGAGTAGGTAAATTAGCTTCCTTCCCATTAAAGGGTATAATAGCCATAACTTGATCCAGAGGCTTTCTTAATTATGCTATTTAAATTGTGTTTGACCTCCAAATAATTTTTTTAGCTTACTTGTTATAAATATCAGCTGGCTTGTTTCCTGCCCTTTTCAAATACTGTTTGCACCTTATCTATGGTGTAAGTTTATAAAAATCTTTAAATCTAATTGCTCATGTTGTCTTTTAAAGATAGGGTCCTGTTCTCACCTCCTAGTTGTGGTGAAAATTAAATGAAATAATGTGTTTAAAAGTTTATAAAGAGCTGTATTAAAATTATGATTATTAACAGCTTAATAATATGACAACTCATGTTCTAAAGTCTCTTCCCTTGAGAAATTTAAATCTCAATCATGAGTCAAAACTTTAAGAGATTATGTAATTCTCCCCATTTAAAATTTTTAGTTCATAAAATCTTTTTTAAGGAGAATTGTATTTCGTGACAGAAGTACTTTGTCCTTTGGTAGTTGTATGTTTTGGAAATATGGAACAAATTCCTGGACCCGAGCAATTTCCAAGCAGGCATTTTCTCTTTTAAAGATGTGTGCTGAGAACTGCCCTTATTTTTGTGAGATGACCTGTCCTCACATATGTTTCATTGCATTATGGTTTTTAGTTGTGGTGCATATGTGACTGTAGAAAGCAGAGCAAAACATGTAATAGCTTTTTGTGGTTTTCCTTTGCAGCCTTCAAGCAAAGTAAAGGTCCCTGAGGAGAATTTCTTCAATGTTCCTGCTTTCTTAACTGTCTCGGGACAGCTTCACCTAGAAGTGATGTCAGGGTACAGAATTTTACTTTCTCTTTTGCTTTAATGGACTACTGATTATGGGCTGGGTGAGATGCAATAATGCTTCCTTTCCCAATGCTAAAACCTGAAAATTGAAATTCATGTTTATGATTAGTCCACTTGAATTCACCAGAAGTACATTGAGATTGACAATTTGACAATATCCAATTTTCTTACTTTAAAAAAACCCACATTAGTCTAGACTTTTGTTTTTAATGAAAAATGTAACAGTGGAAATATGAAGTTGTGATTTTCTTTTCTTTTTACTAATCTTTTTTTGCTTAAATCTCAAAATATGTAATCAAGATTTAACTATAATTAATCATGTTTATGAAAGTAAAAGCAGTTATAGTTTACACCTCAACTAGGTATTAGCCCCTATCATTTAAAGAAGAAAGGTACCTGGAACAGATGGAAGAAAAATTTTTCTGCTAATTTGTCTAAATTAAGAAAATTAACCCACAGGGCCATCACGAGAGGCGTATGGCAACTTAGAAAGTCTTAGAAGTTAGATTGCATTAATTTTAGCCACTCTCAGACCTCTGAAAAGTCACTATACTCCTTTTGGCCCAACTTTCCCTTTTCTTTAACACAGAGGATTGGACAGGAAGATCTTTAAAGTCCCATCTAAATCTTCTATTCTGTGATTCTGTGGGTAATTTCTTAATGCTAACTCAGCAAGTACTCAGTCTTCTTTATATATCTTTGTTTTCTCATACAGAGATTGAGACTTAAAAATCTCTTCAGGAAATGGCTCCAGTGAAAACAAGGGAATCTTTGTGCATTTCCCATTGTTTTTAAAATGCGCAGGTGGGAAAATTCAGGAGAAGTAGTATAGAATAGTGTTGATGTTTGTTTTTTATATACTTTACTGACAGGATGCAAAGTGAATGGTGAAATAGAGATGGTCATAAAAATAACATGTTTTTACTTAGATTCTTTTCTCACTTATCTTTGAGACAGAAAGATGTTATTTGATAATTCCAATAACTAAATAATTGACAGTATTATCATGCAGAAAAACTATCATCATAATAGCCCTGTGAGATTGTAGGATTTGCAGAGCTGTATGTGGGAAAGGCCAGGTCAAGTATGTCATGGAAAGTGCCTTATGCCTGTCACAGTATAACTTTAAAAAATTAAAAACATGACTCATGCAAATATTAAGTGAGCATATATCAAATATTTTATTCAATTCATTAATTACTGAGAGAACAAGTAAAATAGGCTAGTTGAAAGAGCATTTGAGGAGCTCTGTATTCATAGGCCATTTAATGAAGGAATTTTAGAATAAGATGGCTAGGTTACAATAAACCTAACCTTTGGAATTTTCTCTTCTGACGAAAATGATTTGCAACTCTGCTGAACAAAAATGTGCAAGTTAACATGTAACTTTACTTAATCTGGGATATTTAATTTGATAGTAAATAGAATAATGGAGCAAAGTACATTCCCTTTAGTAATTAAATAGCCTTCGAAAGGGTCTGTGCCCCCATATTATGTTGAAAGGACATGCTGTCTGCCTTTTGGCCTTATATCCGAGTTTTGGATAACCTTTCTTAACTGTCTTTCAATATTCATTTCTTTTATCTCTGAAGTTAGAGGCAAGATGTCTTCCCCTCAGAAGTATCATAACATGTGAAAGGTGTGAACTTACCAAACGTTTGTCTCTCTATCATAATGCCGCTAGTGGAGTAGATAGGTTCTCTCTTTCCTAGTAAAATGCAGTGAACCACAGTGCACAGTGAAACTTGACAGAAGGCTAAATTGGCACAATATGAGGTTTTTTTACTGTGTTATGAAGTATTTCTAATAATGTCAATCAAATGTTCCTAGTATAATATGCGTAGTTCTAGGACTATTAATATACAGTACATCATGTTTCAGATTCATGTGTGATTTAATCTCCAATAAGAAATTGTTAGCTTTCTTTCTCTCAGCTTTGTTTTTCTTTAACTTTATTTAACAGACTTTTAAAATGGAGTAAATGGTAGTTAAATTTAGAAGGTTAACATTTTCCAAAAAGATATCTGTGTTGGTTTAGTGGATTTATGGCTCCATTTTAAAGTTTAATCTTGTTGTTGTTTTTAAATAAAACTTTAAATAAAACGTTGCAAAGATAGTGCCAACTTTTGTATACCTCCTGCCCAGTTTCCCCCATTGTTAACATCTTACATTACCATGGTACATTTGTCAAAACTAAGAACCCGATGTTAGTAGTACATGACTATTAACTAATTCCAGGCTTTATTTGGATTTCACCAGTTATCCATCAGTGCGTTCTTTCTTTTCCCAGCATCCACTTCAGGGTACCACATTACATTTATTTGTCGTGTTTCCCCACTCTCTTCTCGTCTGTAATAGTTTCTCAGTCTTTCCTTGTTTTTCACAACTTGTGGAATGTATCCCAATCTGGACTTGCCTGATGTTTTTCTCATGATTAGACGGGAGTTATATGAGTTTTGGAAGGAATACCACGGAGGTGAAGTGCCCTTCCCATCATATCATATCAGGGAGCATGCGATGTCCATATGGTGATCTTAACCTTCATGACTTGGATAAGGTGGTGTTTGCCAAGTTCCTCCACTGAAAATGTACTATTTTCTCCTTTCTCTACTCCGTTCTTTGGAAGTGAGTCACTAAGTCTAGCCTACCCCCACTGGAGGTGGGAGTGAGGGGTTGGGAAGTAGGGGATGGAATTAAGTACCACCTCCCAGAAGGGGAAGTATTTGGAATTCTTCTGTATGGAAGATTTTTTGTCTCTTCACCCCTTATTTATATATTTATATAATCGTTTATGTCAAGATGGACACACACGTATATTTATTTTATAGTTTGTGTTATACTTCAATTCTATGTTATTTATTTTATTGCTCAAACTGTTTTAGTTTTAGCTATTGGAAATTCTTTCAGATAGACTCTTGTGTCCTTTGACGTGTCCCTATCCTTTTGTTTTTTGAGTACTTCCTTATTCTCCAGTACTGTGAGATATCCCAGATTTATGTATTTGTTTGTATATTTTATTTTGTTTACAACTGATGAAGCTACACTGACATTGTTTATTATCAGTCAAAGTTCTTAGTTTACATTAGGGTTCACTCTTCATGGTGTACACTTTGTAGGTTTGGACAAATGTGTAATGACCCGTATCCACCATTATAGTATGGCACAGAATAGTTTCACTGCTCTAAAAACTAGTTCCTCTGTGTTCCTCCTCTTCATCCCTCCCTCCTACCTAACCCCTGGTAATCACTCATCTTTTACTGTCTCCAAAGTTTTGCCTTTTCCAGAATGTCACATAGTTGAAACCATGCAATGTGTGATCTTTTCATACTGCCTTCTTTCACTTAATAATATGCATTTAAGGTTCCTCCATATCTTTTCATGACTTAATAGCTCTTTTTTTTTTTTTTTGGCGCTGAATACTCTTCCATTAATGGATGTACCATTATTTATGCTTTTTTATTTATGTTTATTTATCCATTCACCTACTGAAGGACATCTTGGTTGCTTCCAACTTTTGGCAATTATCACAGGCTTATTTTGTATTCTCCCTGTGCTAGCCCTGGAATCAGCCCATTTCTCCAAGCTGCCCTGGTTCCTTTTACTGGAAAATCATATTTAGAAACCAGAATTTAGTCACTGGTTATCTTGCTGCTACTGGGGGATTATTGCTTCTAAGCGCTCTCAGTGCACAGAGCTATAGCCGTTTTTCTTTTCCTTTTTTTTGCTGGGTAAGATTTGCCCTGAGCTTATGGCTATGGCCAGTCTTTTTTCTTTTTTTTCCCTCCCCAAAGCTCTGGTACATAGTTGTATATTCTAGTTGTAAGTCCTTCTAGTTTGTCTATGTGAGATGCTGCCACATCATGGCTACCGACAGACAAGAGGTGTGGTTCCACGCCTGGGAACCCAGGCTGCTGAAGCAGAGAATGCCCAACTTTAACCACTAGGCTATGAGGGCTGGCTCATAAATATGTTTTTTAAATAAGAGAAAGCTAAGCATTTTTTGTTACTTTCTGCCTATAAATGTAATTTGTAAGTGGGATGTTCATTCTGAGAGAATTAGGAATGTTCTAAATTGTAAAACCTACAATTAAGAAATGTCATGTAATAAAATTTTCTGTTTCTTGTCGTTAAAGCCAGAATTGGAGGAAGGCTTAGCCTGAAGTATTTGAAAGAGTTTTTGATTATTGTTTTTTTTCATTTTTTTGTTGGTTTTGTTTTGTTTTTTCTTTTGTTGTTTTGTTACAGGTGTTTTTTTCTTATTGGGAATTTTTTTTCCTAAGCTATGAAGTCAAGCATGTTCCTTGAAGATTGCTGTTGGAAGTATAAATTGCTGCTGCCTCTCTAGAGGAACACCTTTTCACCCAGAATTTCATTTCTAGGAATTTTTCTTAAGGAAATAATTTGACAGCTTTATAAAGATGTATAAACAAAAATGTTGAAAGCAACTTTGGTTGCTTATACTAGTGAAAAGTTACTAACAACCTAAATGTCCATTTAAGAAGATTGATTAATCCTCAGTATACCAAGAAAATAGTCATCACCATTTACCATCTGGGAATAATGGACCTTATTTTTAAGCCATTTTATGAATAATTCACAGAAGTAAAAATAAAGGGATAGCAAAAATCAACTTTATTAGAATTTAATAAGAATTTAAATATAGCAAACCCATATTTTTAAAAACTGCTTTATTGAGAGTTTACTTACATAAAATTCACCAATTTAAAGTGTACAATTTAGTGAGTTTTAGTATATTTTCACAGTTGTTCAAACATCACCATAATGGAATTGAAGAATATTTTTATTACCCAAAAAGAAACTTTTTCCTGTTGGCAGTCACTCCTCATCCTCCCTCCTACCCTAGGCAACCACTGATCAGTGTACTTTATGTCTCTGTGGATTTTCGCTTTCTGGATATTTCATATAAATGGAATCACACAGTATATCATAGTTTGTGACTGGTTTGTTTCACTTTGCATAATATTTTCCATGTCCGTCCAAGTTGTAACCTGTATCAATAATTCAGGCCTTATTATTGCCAAATAGTATAGCACATTTGTTTATCCATTCAGCAGGTAATGGACATTTGGGTTGTTTCTACTTTTTGGCTATTATGAATAATGTTTCTTTGAACGTTAGAGTACAAGTATTTGTGTGAAGGTGTTTTCGTTTCTCTTGGGTAGGTACTTAGGTGTGAAATTGATGGGTCACATGGTAGGTTTAACTGTGTTATGAACTGCTAGGCTGTTTTCCACAGTGGCTGCACCATTTTACAATCCCACTGGCAGTATATAAAGATTCCAATTTCTCCACATCCTTGTCAACACTTATAAATATGTCTTTTTTTTTTTTTTTTTTAAAGGTTGGCACCAGGGCTAACAACTGTTGCCAATCTTTTTTTTTTTTTTTTTTCCCTGCTTTGTCTCCCCAAACCCCACCCTGTACACAGTTGTATATCTTAGTTGCAGGTCCTTCTAGTTGTGGGATGTGGGATGTCGCCTCAACGTGGCCTGATGAGCTGTGCCATGTCCACGCCCAGGATCAGAACCCTGGGCCGCCGCAGTGGAGCATGCGAACTTAACCACTCAGCCATGGAGCCGGCCCCAAATATGTCTTTTTTTATTGTGCTATTTTAGCAAGTGTAGAGTCGCATCCCATTATGGTTTTTGGTTTGCATTTCCCTAATGACTAATGATGTTGAGCATCTTTTCATATGTGTATTGGCCGTTGGATATCTTTGGAGCAATGTCTATTTAAATCATTGGTTCATTTTTTAGTTATTTGTCTTTTTATTATTTAGTTGCAAGAGTTCTTTGTATAGTCTGGATACAGATCCCTTATCAGATACATGATTTGCAAATATTTTTTTCCATTCTGTGGGTTGTCTTTTTCTTTTCTTGATGATGGTGGCAAACCCAAATTTTTATTCTCACTTTTCTATTATTTGAAAGTACCCCAAATAGACACAGCCCTTTGAATGTAGCTGTCAACTGCCATGCATGAACCTGGAATATGTCTATGCTTTAAATACAGATTCCAGATTTCAAATACATCTATTTTTTTTTCAAATACATCTTTAATAGATTCTAGCTTATTACTACTTCTGCTTCTTGCACTCACATCATCAAAAAGTACTACTTTTGAGAACTTTGACAGCTCAAACTTTTGTTGAAGAGAGGGCAGCCATCTTTTCTACTCCATAATTGCAAAGCATTTTTATTTTTAGATTCATAAACACCAATTAGAATATCAAATCCATGAATTTTTTCATTTCTGCGTGATATTTTTCCATGGTCAAACACCTTTGTATACACACTTGTCTTCTGCATTTGTCCACTTATAAGCCATATCAGGTAAATTTTGATGCACAAATATCATAAACAATGAAAGAATATTGTCATATATCCTTACAGCAGAATGTGTGGGTATGGTCCAAGTTGTTGTTGCAAATTGTTACTTGATGAAGTCCTTCTGTGGAGTGACTAATCAAATGAAAATACCACATTTCCTTTTTGCCTTTAGAAGTGTATTATTCACTTATCAGTTCTTGAGTTTGAGAAAATTCATTTAGGTATTGTTATCTGAAGTCTCGTAGTCTGAGATTTCACTTATACAACCAATTTTACCATCATCGTTAAAGACTAGATTTTTACTCTCTGTCTCTACATTCATTTCCTGGTTTGTCTGGTATTTATGAAACGTCTGTATCATTTCTCTTCTCTTTGTCATTATGAATGAAAAATGAAAGATCTCAATTCTGGATTAGGGTGGGCCCTAAATCCAATGACTAGTGTCTTTATAAAAGAAGGGAGAGGGAGGTTTGGATGCAAAGATACAAAGGAGATACACAGAGGGAGGAAGGCCGTGTGAAGATGGAGGCAGGGATTGGAGTGATGCCGAGGAATGCTAAGGGTTGCTGTGAGCCGCCAGAAACTGGAAAGAGACAAGGCAGAATTCTTCCCTAGAACCTTCAGAGGGAGCATGGCTCTGCCAACATCTGAGTTTTAGACTTCTAGCCCCCACAGCTGTGAGAGAATAAATTTCTGTTGTTTTAAACCACTCAGTTTGTGGTAATTTGTTATGGCTGCCTTAGGAAACTGATACAACCTCTAAGAAATTATAAAAGTCATGAAATAGTAATTTTTGGAAATAATTAAAGCTACTCAACAGAGAAACTCAAAAATTAAACCTGGGCATAATGGACCCTGGCAGTAAACTGAGGGTAAAATAATCATCCATGACTACTGTACAGCCATTAAAATTGATGATAAAGCTTTACAACATGTTAAAAGAAAAAAAGTGGTTATGAAACAGAAAGTAGAATTTGATTCCAGTTTATATAATGTGTATCTATGTATGCATAGGAAAAATATACATCAACATTCAATTTGTAAGCAATGGCTATCACTGCTAATTTTTTTTCCCTAAACTTGTCCCTTTTTTCATATTTGAAAATCTAGTGTTTGTTACTTTTATGATGAGAAGAAATTACCTATTTCCATTTTCTGGGGAAAAAATCGGTTTGGGCTTTAAGTTGCTTTCCTTCCAGTTTGATTAGTGGGTTGCTTTGTGATTGGTATGAGCAATCCTAAACTCATTCCCTTGGGTTATCTCATCAGTTCAGATGCTGAGCTCAGAAGCCATGAAACATTCATACTCAGGATGCACTCATCTTGTTAAGTGACTGTGGTAAGAGTGTCAACATGAGAACCTGAGTTAAACTGAGGTACCTTTTATAACTGGGTGTGAAACTGTCTTCCCATCCCATGTGATTTTCTCATTCTTTATCCGCTTGAAACTTAGGAGCTTATCGGAACTTTAATTTATACTCATTTGATTTTCAGGAGCTTTTTGATTATGGCCATTTTATTCATGCCAAGCATTTTCATGTACCTCTGTGTTTCTGATGCTCCTCTGTGTAGCATTAGACTGCTTTTTCCATATCTACTCATTCCTCAAGGCCCAAATGAAGTATGTCTTCTTTCTTGACTCCTTCTCTGGTTTACCCTCAATAGAAATTATTTTTCTTGGGACCGGCCCATGGCCAAGTGGTTAAGTTCGCGTGCTCTGCTTCGGCAGCCCAGAGTTTCGACAGTTCAGATCCTGGGCGCGGACATGGCACTGCTCATCAGGCCATGTTGAGGCAGCGTCCCATGTATCACAACTAGAAGGACCCACAACTAAAACATACAACTATGTACTGCAGGGATTTGGGGAGAAAAAGCAAAAAAAAAAAAAAAAGAAGAAGAAGATTGGCAACAGTTGTTAGCTGAGGTGCCAATCTTTAAAAAAATTTATTCTCTTTTTCTTTTTTTCTTATTGTACTCACCTATTTCATGTCCTAAAGAGAAAAATGTTCTATTTAGCCAGTTTGTAGTTCTATTCAAATATGTCTGTTTCATAGATTATAAATATCCTAAATATTTATACCTATTAAAAGTAGATAATTCAGTACATTTTTCTACTGAATTTAGTAAGTATTGTTAAATTGAATTTGTAAAGCACAAATTCTCATTCTTTTAAAATTTTTCCTGTACTGTTTCTACTATAAAGTTGAGCTCACAACAGGCATTAAGTATATGTTAATCACTCCTTTTACTCTATTTCGTGGAAATTATATCACCACGAAACTTACTGTTTCCTAAATGTATGTGAATGATGTTGGTTCTTTATGTTATTCCCTTGATGGTGAGACCTTAAAACAGATTTCTTCTTTTAGTGTATTATTTATGTTAAAAATTAATCCTGTTTAGCTAGAGATGTGAATTAACAGACTATTGGTATAAATGACTCAGGAACTTCATTCTTTATCACCTTACCAATTTCATGATTTGTGTAATACAGCCAGGGGATGAGCATTTCAGGCAAATTGAGCAGCAAGTACAGAGGCTTTTTTTAATAGGAATGTTTAGCTGGCTTGGGTACAGTACAGAGAATGTGAATATTTGGATTAACAGGGGTTGGGTAGAGCAAGTGAGTTTGATGGAAGTAGATAAGTATAGAATTTTATAATGATAGGTCAAAGACTCTATGCTTTGGTAAGAAGAGAAGTGAGGAAATAGGGGTAGAAGGTGATGATGGAAAAAGTAGTGGTCTTAAAAAATTGGAGGTGTTAATGAAGAATTGTTGATATGGAAGTATTAGAGTAAAAACCTGGACGAACACAAGGTGATGGTCACAGAATGGTGTGAAATTCCTCTCTCTAACTTGGCATTTGCTCAGCTCCCCACCTGTAAATTAAAGTGCCCGTTGTCTTCTGGGTTAGCTGTTATATAACCCCCTCAATGTTTTTAAAACTAAATTCATCATCTTATTCCCTAATTTTTCTTTTTTTTCTGAATTCCCTATCTCAGGAAATGGCACTACCATCCTTCCAGTTGTCAAAGCACCTACATAGGTATCATTCCAAATTCTTCTTTTTCCACAGCCTTGCGTCTTTTTAGTCATTTGCTTCCACTTCCCTTTGCTTCAGGTATCCTAAACAGCTTATATTCTAATCACATCATCCTGTTTCACATATTTGTGTTCCTTTGCATATGTTATTTTTCTCCCTAGAATGTCCTTTCCCCATGCCTTTGTCTAGCTAACCCTTGCCCATCAGTCTAAACTCAGCTTAAAAATGATCTCACCCAGAATCCCCACCCCCACTGTCACCACCACATCTTTCTTGCTCAAATACCTTTCTTCTATATGCCCATGTTGCTTTATTCTTATCTATTTTGTAACACTGGAATCATTGATTTTTTTTCTTTTTAGCTTAGACTCTGAGCTTTTGAATTTAAAATTAAGGACTGTTTTATTTAATTTTGTAACTGTTACTTAATACAGAATAAAGACTTAAATATCTGTTGGAAAAAGGTTTCTATCAAGTCTGCTTATTAAAAAATATTGAAATTTTCTGTTTATATGCTTATGTGCTCATTAGCCTGTAAATTCCTCAAACTGTGTCTTGTTCCCCTTTGTCCTCTTACTTTTTGTTTCTACCACTTGCCTGATCCAGGGCTCAAAAATCAATCTCAATTTGATTGAACATTTGTTGAGAGCCAACTGTGTGCCAAACACTAGGTTAGGTGCTGAGATACAGAGGTGAACAAGACAAATATGATCCCAACCTTCATGACCCTGTACAGTCTAATGAACAAGATAGGCATTAAATATGAAATTCAAAATGTGGTAGTTGTTATAAAAAAGATTGTCCTGAGAGCAAGAAGAGCATATGGTATTAATTTGCTTTTCTTTAATTGCTAGTTAAGTTAGGTATTATTTGCATGGTGATTTAATGTCTCTGTCTAACGTGTTAACTCTGCAGTATCTGCATGCTGCCTCGGAATTCTAAACATCAGGTTCTTACCTGTTTCTAAGGTTTGCATTCCTTTGTGAGGGAATTGCTCCACCAAGCGTGTGGGAGAATAGCCCCACTCTTTTGTTATCTAGTTCACTGAGGTCTGGCTAAGCAGACAAAATATCTGAAGGATTGAATGCTTTTGGAATAAGCAAGTTTGGTGTGAGTTTTTAAAAAAATCCCAGTCAATCCCTTGAGTAATGATATAAATAGAACTCATTTTGCATGAAATGCAATGCCTGTTGGCATTGTCTAAAAGCAAATGCAGGTTACTATAGTGAGACATCAAATTAATCCTTACTAATTTGACCAATATGGAGGATAATTGGAGCTATAAAAAGCAAAACTGATATTGTTACTTCTTTCAATTGCTGTATAATCTTGTCCAAATTCTATTTTGCCCAGGTGGCTTTAATTACTTTTTTAGGAGGAGGGGGAAAAATCTCTGTTTGTTGCATGTTTGCAGAATTTAGGTTGGGTTGGCAACAGAGAGAATTTATGTCATTTTGACTGGGTTTTTTTCCTAGCTTGTTTTCTTCTACCTAAAAATAACTGTGCGTACTCATTTATTCAGCAATAATTTTAGTGTTCACCCAAATGGTATGTAACTGTGTTGGATACCAAAGAGGATGTTAAAAATATGAGACAGCCCAAATGATTGACATATAAAGGGTAACTGGTGCTGTTACAGTTAAGTAGCTACTGAGATAATGTTATCCCTGTCAAAAAGTACTGATTTTGCCCAAGCGAATGGTTCTGTTAATTGAAGGAAATATAGCCAGAGAGACTTAAATTAGAATTCTAGCTTCTTTACATTCTGGTTTTATATGAGCTTGTTGTCTGAACCTCCACTTCCTAACTATAAAGATAAATTATAATAGTCACCTTGCAGAGTTGTTGTGAGAATTACATACTGTGTAAAGCCCAGTGTTTATCACAGTTTGACACTGAGCTAGTAAGTCCTATGATGATGGTGGTGTTAACAACTGGGACCTAGAGAAGCCAGGGTGGTTATAAAGGACTAGCTGAAGAAAGAAGCCAAGGTGGTGTAACCAGAAAGAATAGCCGACAGTTAGTAATCAAGTTGTCTTAAAACAGTAACAGAACTGGAGTGTACACAGAAGCAGAGAATTGGGGCAAATAGTGAGTCTGCCAGGATTCAGGCCTCGCAAGACAGGTCAGAAGGTTAAACTTCTGGAACAAAGGAAAGGATTGGAACACAGAAATCAGACACCTGTCGGAGTTTGAAGACCAAATCAGAAATAACTATGAGAACAGATTAGGTCACGATCTGCCCTAAGAGCTGGGGTCGGTTTTGTTGACAGTGAAGCGTCACTGTGTTCTGGATTCTTTTGTTCTTTGAAATGGGTCATTGCTGTGCCCTTTCTGTGGTTCCAAGAGCCCCACACTTCACCTCTTGTACTCTAGTTAGGACAAGATTATAACTTCAGTAATTAAACAACATGATAAGGCAATGTATGAATAAGTTCTTTTTGTTATTTTTGTTGCTCAACTTTATTGAGTATACTTTACATACAATAAAAATGCACCCATTTTATGTGAACAGTTCAATAAATTTTGACAAATTTATAAACCTTTGTAACCTCTACTTTGATAAAAATATAGAATATTTTAATCACCAAAAAAAATTCTCTCATTTCCCTTTACATCAGTCTCTCTCCCCAGCACCAGGCCCTAGGCAGCCACTGATAGGCTTTCTGTCATCACAGATTAGATTTTCCTTTCCTAGAATTTCATATAAATGGTATTTCTATAATACTTAATTTATATTTATATAAATGGTATCATACAATATTTACTCTTTTGTATCTGACTTCTTTGACTCACCGTAATGTTTTTGAGATTCATCCAGTAATTTGTTCCTTTTTATTGCTGAATATTATTCCATTACATGGATATACAGTTTGTTAGTTTGTTCATCTTTTGATAGACATTTCGGTTGTTTCCAGTTTGAGGCTGTTATGAATGAAGCTCTGTGACAATTCATGCACGGGTCTTTGTGTGCACCTATGTTTTCATTTCCCTTGAGTAAATACCTAGGAATTGCTGGGTTGTGTGGTAAATATATGATTAACTTTATAAGAAACTGCCAGTTTCATAAGCACTTGTACTATTTTGTATGCCCACCAACAGTGAATGAGAGTTCTATTTACTCCACATCTCTGACAAAAATTGGTGTTGTCAGTGTGTTTTTTAAGTCATTCTGGTAAGTATATGATAGCTCCTTATGGTTTTAATTGCATTTCTGTGATGACTAATGTGGTCGAACTTTTTTTCCTTGTGTACTATTGGCCATTCATATATCTTCCTTTGTGAACTGTCTTTTCAATTCTTTTGCCCATTTTTATTAGGTTGTTTGTCTTCTTATTATTGAGTTATAAGAGTTCTTTATATGTTCTGGATATTAGCGCTTTATCAGATATATGTATTATAAATACTTTTTCCCAGTCTGACTTTCTTTTCCATGTTTTTAATGGTGTCTTTTGAAGAGCAGATTTTTACTTTTGTTGTGTGTACTTATCAGTTTTTTCTTACATGATTCATGATTTTATGTCTTATTCAAAAGGTTGCAAAGATTTTCTCCTATGTTTTTTTCCTGGGAATTTTATAATCATAGTTTGTATATTTAGATCTACTAGTCTGTAAGTTCCCTAAAGTTAAAGGCCATGCCTGATTTACGTCTTTATTTTCTATAGTGGTTGGTAGTCTAATCAGTATTTGTTGAATGAAGAAATAATTGAATATGACTTCATGGTAGATAATGACAATTGTAAGATAAGGATAGATAGGCAGGCCCTAGGCTGCTGTATCTATTTCTTCTATTTTTTTTTTAAAGATTTTATTTTTCCTTTTTCTCCCTAAAGCCCCCTGGTACATAGTTGTATATTTTAGTTGTGGGTCCTTCTAGTTGTGGCATGTGGGACGCCATCTCAACGTGGCCTGATGAGTGGTGCCATGTCTGCACCCGAGATCTGAACCAGAGAAACCCTGGACCGCCGAAGCAGACCGTGAACTTAACCACTTAGCCACGGGGCCAGCCCCTGTCTGTTTCTTCTTGATGGCTGTGATCTGTGGGCTTGAATTGCTTCTGTGCTTTTGACTTATTTCATCAATCTCTTCTAATTGGGAAAAAAATCTATGTCAGAAAGTGCATTAACAAACTTGGGATAATAATATATGGGATCTATTTAGATACTTTAAAGTACCGTTATTATATGAAAGTAAATTTTCATTTTATATTTCCTTGTTGGTGTGAATTCCTCTTTGCAGGAATTCAGAAAATTTTGTGTCTTTTAAAAAAATCAAAATTAAAAAATTCACCTGTAAACAATGTACATGAATTATGGAAGCCGCTGAAACTCTTCTGTGTATTTTACATTACTGAAATAGATTTGCTTCCTTTTATACAAAATAAAAGGAAAGTTCATCTTTGCTCCTCTTGAAGAAATGGCTAATAAAGAAACTCAGCCATGGTTTTTGCTTCTCTCTCACTAGTAGAAATTGATGACAGATAAGCTTAGTCACATATATTGGTTGATATTCACATTATTTGTATTTCTCTTTATGTCAACACCCCCTTTATTGTCTCATGATATAGCCCTACACTGAAAAAATAAAACTTGTGATTTGCCACTTGAAGCAGGTGCACAGGAAAGATAAATAGACATGTGTCACATAAATCTCTACAACTTGGAGAATATGCAAAACGGGAGCCAGCCTTATTTCACGTTTAAGAGGCAGATTTAGTATGTGAATTATGATAGAGATTGGGAGATAAAGATAAAAACCTAAAGGTTTTTCTGGAACCTCATTTAGTGACTTTTACTTAGTTTTTCCAACTGGGTAATTATTCTGTGCTTTCCTCCTGATTCTGCTTCAGGACAGTATAGTGTGAGGTTAAATGAGAACATCTGCACTCTAGGCAGACAGTACTTTAGGAACTACTATACAGAGAATTATCTTAAAATTTCTCATGCATGCCTCTTGTAGCCAAAATATGTGTTTGATTTGATAATACTGGTGTTTCCTATATAGCTGTTGAGAGTTGGGTGTGACTTGGGAATTTGAAGATAAATGCTCAAATAGTTCAATCCAAAGTCTCTCTACCTTTTGTGTAGATCATCCCATGATCCATATCATTAAGAGTATTTGTTTTCTGTATCTGTACAGCATTCACTGTTTCTTTGTGGCACTTAGAGACATATTTCTAAGTGACGCCAAATGAAAAGATGGAGGCACTATCCGTTTCATCATGTATCTGTTTTGAATATTCCTTCTTGGGGAGCCAGGCTCACTGAAGAATAGTTGGTTCCTTCTCAGAGTTATACATGCATATGGATGAACAAGAAAATGTTAATAGAAGCTAGAAACATGATTTACTGAATAATTCTTAGATTGTGCATCAGTGCCTTTCAGAAAGAGAGCCATTTTATCAGAAGAGCAGAGCTATGCCTGCAGGCACGAAGTAGGGCATTAATTTTATAAAGCCACAGATGTAAGAGAGGGAAGGAGAACCACAGAGGCCTGGCATGGCAGAGCAATAGCTGTGGGAAAAATAGAATGCATATGACTAGGCACTGGAACAGATTCAGAAGCTGTACCCAACAACTCTGTCCTCTGTTGATCTCTTTGCTCATGTCCCGTATTCCGAACACACATTTTTTTTCAGTTGATTATCTTCTGTATTAATTGAGATTTCAACAGTCTACTTTGGTACTGGAAATTATAAAACTTACTGCAATGATGGAAATGTCCTGTATTTGGACTGTCCGGTATAATAGCCACTAGCAGCATGTGACTGTTGAGCACTTGAAGTGTGGCTAGTGTGACTGAGGAACTGAATTTTTATTAATTGTATTTCTTTTTAATTAATGTAAACTTAGTCATATGTGGCTAGTGGCCTCCATATTTGAGCAGTGAGGTTTAGTTGGCCTCTGCCCAGATTGTAGAGCATTGAGGTCACCTACGTCATCTGTTTTTGGAGGTTTCTGGGCTGGATACTTAACTTGGCTAAGCCTCGGTTTGTGCAGTTGTAAAATGAAGTGAAATCACCCGCCTCATAGGGTAGCAAGGATGAAAGAAAACATGGATAAAGTGCCTAGTGGACAATTAGTTTCAGTAAACTTTTAAAAATTTTATTGTGGTAAATACACATAACATGAAATTTACTATTAGTGACATCATGCAAGCAACACACTGTCTAGTGCCAGAACATTTTTATTACTCCAAAAGGAAACCTCATACCCATTAGGTAGTCACTCCATTCCCCTTTCTCCCCAGCCCTTGGCAGTCATTCTTCTACTTTCTGTCTCTGTGGATTTGCCTATTCTGGATATTTCATAGAAATGAAATCATACAATATGTGGCCTTTTGTGTCTGCCTCCTTTCATTTAATATAATGTTTTCAAGGTTCATCTATATTGTAGGATATATTAGTACTTCACTTTTCTTTATGGCTGAATAATAGTCCAGTGTATGGATATTCCACATTTTGTTTATCTATTAATCCATTGGTGAACATTTGGGTTATTTCCACTTTTGGGCTATTATGAATAATACAGCTTGGAACATTCATGTACAGGGTTTTGTTTGAACACTTGTTTTTATTTCTGTGGGGTACATACTCAGGAGTGGAATTGCTGGATCATATGATAACTCCATGTTTAACTTTTCGAGGGATCACCAAACTTCCACAGCAGCTGCACAGTGTTACGTTCCCACCAGCAAATACAAGGAGTTTCTACACACCCTTACCAACACATATTATTGTCCATATTTTTAAATTATAGCCATCGAGAACCTTTTTAAAAAGTGTATTGATTAGGGAGAGATCTAAACTTTTTTTAAGAGTAGTGGTTCTTAATCAGGGGTTCACATAATAACTACTTGTGGAACTTTTAAATATACTCATGGCTAGGACCCTCCCTAAATTTTCTGAATGGAAGTCTCCAGAGGTAAAGCCTAGAATTAATACTCCTCATTAAGAACCATTGTCTAAGGTAGTGGTTTTCAAAGTTTGGTCTGGAGATCCCTGCGGCCCCCTGAAACCCTTTCAGGGACATCCTTTGAGATTAAAACTATTTTCATAATAATACTAAAACAGTATTTGCCTTTTTCATTCCCATGACTATACCATGAAGTTTTCCAGAGTCTTCATGACATGTCATAGCACAACAGATAGCATAAGCAGATGTGAGAATCCAGCTGTCTTCAACGAAGCCAGATATGAAAGAGATTTACAAAATGTAATTCTTACGAATTTTTATTAAAAAAACATTCTTCATGGCATGTGATGGGAAGTGTAAGAGGGATACTCTAGGCATGAATAGATGCAGTCGACAAAACGTATATCTTTTTTGGAAAGATGATTTTAGTGACTTATTAAGACAGGAGGATAAATACTCAGTTAGAAAGAACAGTCAGCAAATTGTGACCCTTTAGAAAAATGTTATTTTCTAAGACCTCATATCCAGTCAGTGAGTCCTATGAAGAGCTCATCACTGCAGGAATGATGAAGCAGGAATAATTGTTTTAACTTGTTGGTTTCCACTCTGGTTCTTTAGCAGGTGCTACTCTGTTTACATAGAATAAAACTTACTGTAATTTTTTTCATGTGGTAATATTACAGTTTCTCAAAAAATGCAATCTTTGCTAATTAGAGAAGTTCACCTGATCTAGTCCTTTTCAAAGATTTACTTGTTGCCTACAGAGTAAAAACTAATATGTGGGCAATCACTTTTCAAAAAACTGAGTCTGTTATCTCCTAGTGCCTTCTGTGAAAAAATTATTTCAGAGAATAGAATTTTTTGCTTAATAATCGATGTTCTGTTTACCATCTTTCTCCTCTTCTTTTTCTATCCTCATCCCCATTCCAGTGCTGTTTCAAAGATTCAGTTTGGGGATCAGCATATTTTAAGGAAAATGACTTATTTGCTTATTTGACAAATATTAATTGTCTAGTGTGTGTAGGGCACTTGGTTAACACAAGATACTATAATGAGCCAAAAAATAGATAAGGTTGCTCATGAAATTTAGAATCTAATGAAAGAGATGGATTATTAAACAAATAATCACATCCAAACATGTCATTTTTTTTTATTTTGAAAGGTGCTATGAACAGTAATACGTGGTGTTATTAAAGAGTCTAATGGCAAGATTGACTAGGAACATTGGAAGAAGACTGAAGCGAAAGTGAGAGATTAGGAGAGGCATGGGTTCTTTTTGTGACAAGTGAAAGGATCAACTAAGCAGATGGATATGTGCTTCTGGAGCTTAGAGAAGAAGTCTGGGCATGAGATAGAAGTTTGTGAATTGTGTGCCAATAGGTAGTTAATTGAAATCATTGGCTGAGGTGAGATCATTTAGGGAGAATGTATACAGTAAGAAGAGAGTCTAGGACCAAGTTTTGAGGAATGCTGGTGTGCGATGAACACCCAGAGTAGAATATAGAAGGAGGCAGAGATGGCGGTCAGATAAATAGGAAGAAAGCTAGGAGAACATAGTATTAAATATTTCAAGAGGAAAGAGTATTTCAAGGAGTATCAAATAAAATCCAGACTCTCCTTGCCATGGCTTACAAACAAGGCCCTCTGTGTTCTGATCCCTTCCCACCTCTTGACCTCATCTTTTATCATTCATCTGCCTGCTGGCCTACTTTTGTTCTTTAAAAATGTTAGCTTCAGGGCTGACCTGGTGGCAGAGTGGGTAAGTTCATGGATCCCTTTCAGTGGCTTGGGGTTCATGGGTTTGGATCCTAGGCACAGACCTACCACTGCTTATCAAGCATGGTGTGGCAGCATCCCACATGGAATGGAGGAAGATTGGCACAGATGTTAGCTCAGCGACAATCTTCCTCAGGCAAGGATAGGAAGATTGGCAACGGATGTTAGCTCAGGGCCAGTCTTCCTTGCCAATCAATCAATCAATCAATAAAATAAAAAAATAAAAATAAAATGTTAGGCTTTTTCCTACCTCAGCATCTGTGTGCTTGGTGTTTCCTTTGCTGGAATGTCATCTCCTCAGAAAAGAGTAGCCAACCCTCTACTCCCTTCAGCAGGATTGTTGTCACACTCCATTCAACTTTAAATCTCATTATAAAGTTAAGATTAAATTTTGCCTGGGCCTCAAATTCAGTTCCAAATCAAATATTTAGGACATGTTAAACAAAATTAATTTTGCAGAAATATTTAGCAATAATGTTCAAGAAGAATTTTTAGATTTTATAGTGCATCCTCCTTAATAAGGCATCTTGACATGAAATGATGAAGTGGTGAGAGCTACGTCTCTTTTATACAGTTCCACCAAGTGGATTGCAGGATAGAGGAATAGGGGAAAGCTGAAAAGGAGGTGCCTGGGGTCCCTTCTGTTAGGCGTATAGAAATAATGAGTGACAAATATCTCACAGTATTGATAATCCAATGGATGCAGTACAGTAGTAAAATAGATAATTATTTTCTGAATGATAGGAATACCACTTGACAAAGAATATTTTAAAAGCCAGTTTAAAATTGTCTGTGAGTTCACTTCAGCTTAATAAACGTTTACTGAACCGGCAATAAAAAAGTGATAGGCAGTTGGGAGTGGGGGCCCTAAGGGAAAGTTGTGGATCTACCTTATGCTGAATGGAAAGTTCTTGCCCAGCTAAAGAACAGTAATTCCTCTATCTCAAAAATATAAAGATTAGCTCTTAAATTTCAGAGCCAGAAAGAATAAATGGCCAAGCAGTCAGTGACCATTTTGTAGTAATCCACTTGCCAATTTAGGGCTTCGTAAAACTCCACACAAGGAAGAAAATGACCTTTGTCAAACCTTTTTTTGGTAACTTTACTTTTTATTTTTAAAAAGCCATTTTTGTAGCTATCGTGGTCGATGTGTGTTGAATGTACTTTTGTTATCTTAAACATCAACTCCAAGCTCATGGACTTTCCTTATATGGCTTTCCTCTCTCCATAATTTGGCACAAGAATGCTTTCTAGTGCTGACTGTTTTCTTTTTCTGCTGGTCTCTTCTCACAGCAGTGCTGGCCTTTCACCTGGTTTTGTATCTTATTTTAGAAATGGCCTTGTTCTCAGACCTTACTTTAAATGTTGGTTGGCCTAAGCCTTGCTGCAAATGGCTTTCATTTGAAGACAGAGAAAAAGAAAAAAAATCAGCATAAATTAAAATAAGAGCAACTTCACATGAACCTAGAAACAAAATTATTGCAAAAGATGCTAGAGAAAAATGCCAAGCTGCCCCCATCTCCCACTCATGTAAGAATTTGAAGACCAGAAAGACGAAATGATTTGCTAAAGGTTACAAGATATTGATGAAAACTTATCATTTTCATTATTCACATGAAGGCAATGTATCCTAGAAAGCTGTAATTTTAATATGTAAAGCAAATAAGCTATTCATAAGGAAGGGAAATATATCAAACTACTTACCCTAGTTATCTTTTAGAAGGGAGGCCATATTACAAATTTTTCTTTCTAATTTTCTGAGTTTATCAATGTCCAGTTATGAGCATAATTATTTTAATTTCATGTTTAAGGCTGTGACCATTAGAGTCAGATCTGGATTTGAATCTGGCCTCCACCACTTCTTAGACTATGACTCTATGACTTTTGGGAAAGCGTCTTAACCTTGCTGAGCTTCAATTTCTTAGCCTGAAAAATAGAAGTAACAATACACACTTGATTGAGTTAACTCTCAGGTTCTTACATCTATTGCCTGGCCCACAGGCAGCACTTGCTAATGGTACCCACTGTCACTACTACACCACCACCATCACAACTTTTATAATAGGACACTCATTACTGAATGATTTAAACATTCATTTGCTTAAAGACGAGAAACTGAATTAGGCAATTTCTCAACATACCCTCCAGCTCATTATATCCTTCCGTTAAATCAAAGGAAGCACTGTGGCCATCAGTTTTTACTTACCCTATTAGAATGATGCTTAACTCTTGGGTCCCTCATTCAGAGCCTGGTCCTTACTTTAATTAAAATAAAAATCCTTGATCCTCTTCTGTATTTTATACTAAAAAGCTTACCTTCCGTTTCTAGGGAAAATCACTAACCATCGTTAAATAAAAAATTCCTATTGCCACTCATCTTGGAGCACCCATGTGAGAAGCAGATGCCCTTGTGACTTGAATTTGTGGTTCGTTTTAGAAACCATGGTCTTCCCTGTGCCTAGTACCTTAATAGAAAAAGCATGTCTCTTCTGAACAGCAATCCCATTGGCCTTCCTTGTATTTCAGGAAGATAACTAACTGCCCATTTCTTGAAAGTCTCCCTCAGAGCTCCCAAAGTAAATTTCACTTGTGCCACCTAGTTTTTATGTTATGCCTTGGAAAATCTCAATAAAATATCCTTTATTGTTAGTGGACATCCATATACATAATTTCTTATGATGCAATACCAAAAAGAAATGTTATTTTATTTATTTAGATACACTGTTGCCAAGCTACCTAGAGATTGCACAGTCACAGATTGGAAACTCAAGGCCTTAAAATTCTTCAGTTTATTGTTTGGGACAGACCTAGATTGTTTGACCCATTTTAGGTACTAAGTAACAGCCACAGTAAAGTATATCTGAGTATTTTTCTGTACATTATTTGTAATGTTACTATTTATGAAGATGTTGTGCTTTTCCAGTTTACAACTGAGGAAGTCTGCCATCATTAGTACTCATTCATTCAACATGAGCACCTGTTTTATGTTAGGCACTGGAGATGCAAGTATGAATAAAACATGATTCCTGCTCTGGAAGATTTCATAGTTTATTGGGGGAGAAAGATACTGAAATAGATAATTACATTTCAAAATGATACATTCTGTATACTAAATACATGGACAAAGTGTCATAGTCATATAAGATTACAAAGAGAAAGTGACATTTGAGCCAAGTCTTGAAGGATAGATGGGAATTTGCCATTTGGAGAGAGAGGAGCAGGCCCCTGTGGTAGGGAACAGCCTGTGCAAAGGCCTAAAGGCATACGGGGGGGGCTGTATAAGGAGAAGTCTTCAGGGTGGCTAGAGAAAAGGCTTTGTGAAGGAAAGCTGGGTCAAAGGTAAGAGTTTGAATTTTATCCTTTGAGCAGTGGGGGAATCATTGAAGATTTTTAAATTAGGGCTGATAAAATCAGAGTTGACTTTGAAAACTCTTAGTAGTTTGGGGATGGAGGAAGAAAAACAGGTGTCAGACACCAGTTGAAAAGCTGTTGTGTTCTGGGGCTAGCCCAGTGGCATAGTGGTTAAGTTCACGGCTCCACTTGGGTGGCCTGGCGGTTCGCAGGTTCGGATCCTGGGCACAGACCTAGCACCGCTCATCAAGCCACTTTGTGGTGGCATCCCACATAAAATAGAGGAAGATTGGCACAGATGTTAGCTGAGGGCCAATCTTCCTCACACACACACACACACACACAAACACACACAAAAGCTGCTGGGGCCAGCCCGGTGGCGCAGCAGTTAAATTCATACATTCTGCTTTGGCAGCCCAGGGTTCGCTGGTTCGGATCCTGGGTGTGGACCTATGCACTATCAAGCCATGGTGTGGCAGGCATCTCACGTATAAAGTAGAGGAAGATGGGCACAGATGTTAGCTCAGGGCCAACCTTCCTAAAAAATAAAATTAAATTTAAAAAAAGCTGCTGTGTTCCAAGCAAGACCCAAGAGTTTACACTAAGACAGTGTCTGGAGATAAAGAAGTCTCTAGATTTGAAAGAGTTTTCCTAGGTCAAAACAATATAATTTTGTGATCAATATGATATATAGGAGATGTGGGCAGTGCGGAAGAGGTGGGGGATCTGGTTTGGGTGACTAGCTGAATTAAATGAGATTAACAGCTGGGGAAATGTAAAAAGAAAAGCATAATTATTCATTATTCTGTTTTTTGTTTGTTTTTGGGAGCAGGGCAAGAGTTTTCATTTTGCACAAGGTAGGTTCAGCGTTTTCAGGAACAGTCTAGTAGGCAAATCTGGATCTGAATCTTGGGAGAGAGGTCACCATAGTAATATTTTTGAATTCCTACTGTTTATTTTTCCATTAAGAACTAAAGTTCTCAGAAGTTAACTGATCATGGTCTCAGGAAGGTGGCTATAGAACCAAAACATAAATTTCTAAGCTTATTACCATCTAGGCCTTAACTAAAATGGCTTTTTGGAAGAAAAAATAAATCTCTTGTTTTCCACTGTAATTTTTGTATTATTTCATTTCCCAGAGTATCTTTACTTAAAAAAACAATGAAACAAAACAAAAAAAGCTACTGGTATATATACCCACAATTCATCTATTTTCTGCACTATGATTTCTCATCTTAGTGTTATCTGACTGACAGCAGACAAATGAAGAGTGCTCAGAATGATAGCTAAGGAGCCCTGAACCTCTTGTTTTAGTCTAGCAAAACCTTAAATTTCAAAGATTAGGTAGTCCTCAAGAAATGTTTTATTACTTCGCATTTGCCTGATCTGATCTCAGCTGTTACCCTGTTTCCATATAAGGGGGACTGACTGTAAGGGTTAAAGAATGGAGGTGTTGTGTCCACTTCTCTGCAGGAATTTAAAAATAAGAATTTCTTTGTTTTTCTTTGGATTGTTGAGCTATAGTCCTGTAAAGTAGACAGTTCTTCAAAATCCACCCTCACCCCCAAATTTCCAGGCCATTCAGTGTTGATTGAAGCATATAGGTGGTTGTGAAGAACTCCAGTAGACTTTGAACAAGACAAATCACCAGACACATTGGATATTCTTTCCTCACATATTTAAAAAATAATTAGCACACCTTACCCACACAAAACTCCAGTTGAACTGTTACTGTCTAGATGGTCTGTGTGGCTTCTTGGGCTGTGGTATTTCCCTTGACTGTGTTCTTGATTGCTGTGAAATGTAGCTGCCTGCTGTTTAAGGCAGCTGCAGTAGAGTGCCCCCAGAAGTGGTTCTAATTCTGTATTTAGTAAGCCACAGGGTTTGTAAAGCACTTGCAAATTCCTTTGGGATAAAGTGGTTTCTATAAATGTAACATTTTTAATGAAACTATTATTATCATCCATTAGAGAAATATAGCAGCTAATATGTGTGGATCTGTGGACAAGACAGGCATAAAACTTTTTTCTTAAGAGCTCACTGAGTATTTTAAATACTTAAAATTAATCACGTGGATCCTATTTTTACACTCTGAATCTTGAATTGCAGAGCTTTTACTCAAGTGTTTACCTTTGGTCCAACATTCCGAGCAGAGAATTCTCAGAGCCGGAGACACCTGGCAGAGTTTTATATGGTAGAAGCAGAGATTTCTTTTGTTGAGAGCCTTCAAGATCTCATGCAGGTAGGTATTCGAGTTTCAAAATATAGTCACATGTCACTTAATGACGGGGATATGTTCTGTGAAATGCGTCGGTAGGAGATTTTGTTGTTGTGTGAACGTCATAGAGTGTACTTACACAAACCTAGACGGCATAGCCTACTACACACCTAGGCTATGTGGTACTAATCTTATGGGCCCACTGACATACGTGTGGTCTGTCACTGACCGAACATCAATATGTGGCACATGAGTAGTTTTCTAAATATCAGGCATCTGTGACATTAAAGTGTTTCTCTATACATTTTTACCTCGGAATCTGTGCCTTACAAGTGTTCATAGAATGAAGAATATGGAGAACTAGTTAATTTAGTAAACATCTACTGAATGCCTTTGGTGTAATGATAGTATAAAGTACAAGAATCAGACAGATTTAAGTTCATATCCCAGCTCTGCCATTAATTTTGTTATGATGTTACCTAACCTTGGTAATCTTGAGCTTCCTCAGCTATAAAATGAGAAGAATAAGGGCCACCCCCGTGGCCGAGTGGTGAAGTTGGCATGTTCTGCTTCAGCTGCCCAGGGTTTCACCAGTTCAGATCCTGGGCACAGACATGGCACCACTCATCACGCCGCGCTAAGGCGGCATCCTACATGCCACAACTAGAAGGACCCACAACTAAAAATACACAACTATGTACTGGGGGGATTTGGGGAGAAAAAGGAAAAAATAAAATCTTTAAAATGAGAATAATAGTACCTATTCCATAAGGTTATTGTGAGGAGTACATGAAATAATATATGTAATGTAAAACACCTAATAAGGGGTCTGGCACATAGCAGGCTCAGTAAGTAGTAGCTCTTACTATTTGCTGGGCAAATAAATAAAACATCTTTATTGTTAGAGAAATATCTATGTAGCTATGTTAGAAAGCATCCACAGGAGCTCTCAGAGTTCTGTTTTGGGAGCAAGGGATAAGGCTGGAGAGAGAGTCAAGAGTCAGATCATGAAAGAAAGACCGTTTTTTGGTTTTTTGGTTTTTTGGGGGTTTTTTTGGGTTTTGATGAGGAAGATTGGCCCTGAGATAATATTTGTTGCCAATCTTCCTCTTTTTGCCTGAGGAAGATTGTCCCTGAACTAACATCTGTGCCAGTCTTCCTCTTTTTTGTATGTGGGACACTGCCAAAGCATGGCTTGATGAGCGATGTGTAGGTCTGCACCTGGGATCTGAACCTGTGAACCCTGGGCCGCCGAGGCTGAGCATGCGAACTTAGCCACTACAGCACTGGGCCGGCCCCAAAGACCTTGTATTTAAATGCCATGCTAGGGAGTTTGAACTTAATCCAAAATGTAAAGGAGAAAGAGTTCTCAATTGGGAAAGGCCATGGTCAGAGTTATATTTTAGAAACATATCTCTAGTAGCAATATAAAGAATGATTTAGAGAGAGATAAAAATAGGGGTGGGAGCCCTTTTAGGAGGCTGTGGCTATAATCCAGATAGAGCATACAAGTTCTGGAGTTGGTTGGACCAGGATTTGATTCTTAGCTCCACACTTACTTGCTAAGTGACCTTAGACAAGGGGCTTAATTTCTCTGAGCCTCAGTTTCCTCGTCTATAAAATGGGAATAATAATTCATACTTTATAGAGAAGTTCAGAGGATTAGACAGATAATAAGGCACTTAGCATAATTCATGGCACTTTAGTAAGTACCCAGAAATTAACTGTTGTTATTTTGAATTCTCTATCCAATACCATTTTGGTTAATATTTTAGTTTTGATCTGTGATTTCAGGATGTTTATTTTAGCACTTTTCATCATCTCACTTTTATTCATTTATATGTATATACTGATTCACCCAGTAAATGACCCAATTCCACTTTAAACATAAATACCACGTATACCACCAAGTAGAATGGACTCACTATTTTGTTATCTTAGGTTGGATTTCCTGGTAAACAATTTCCGAAGCAGAGATTTGCATGCAGGGGACTATTGGGGAAATGCTTTGGAGAACAGCACCTGTAAGGAAAGGAGGGCAGCACCATGGGCTGAGGGAGAAGTTGAACTGTGATGCTTTTGCAAACAGGGGCCTTAGCCAATTCTGTGAGCAAGTTTGGAGCTGGAATGGTCCTTCATAATTGTACCACATGAAGGCAAGAAGGGGGTGGGCCTTTGTGTCTCCCCACTTCATCCAGTCTTTGAACACCGGCTTGCCTTGGGAAGAAGCTAACCTTGGGTAAGACAGCACTCTTAGCCCAGACAGGTCCTGAAGTAGAACTCAGCTGAGGACCATCAGCAGTTAATATTCCCAGCAGATAAAGCTCTTGATCCTGCAGGAGTGTTCTGGCCACCCGCCACAGTATCCACTTACGTGCTCCCACTGACTTAACATCTCCCACTGATTGTTCTAGATCAGTGTCCCCTGGGGAACATTTTTGGTTGTCCCTACTAGGGAGTGGGCAGGGGTGTAGGGGAGAGTGGTTGCTACTAGCATCTAGTGGTAAAGGCTTAGGGATGCTGTTCAACATCCTACAATGCACAGTCACCTTCCCCCAACGAAGAATCATCTGGCCAAAAATGTCAATAGTAACACTGTCAAGTAACCCTCTTCTAGATTTTAGGGAGTCAGGATCTGAGTCTCACAAGGAGTCAGTAAAATCCCTTAAGCAGCTTTCAGTTTGAGCCCACTACCCAATTCTTCATTGTTATTTTACTCAGGCGATGAGAGTGTTGTAAGGAGTTGAACCACACGTTTCACCTCCCTGTTTCTGCCTTGACCCTGACTCCACTGGCCCAACATAGATACAGAGGAAGGTTACAAGACCACACGTAAATTACGTTAGAATATTACACCTTAGGATCTTTGCTCTAGAATTATCTATTCTTTAATTAAAGAAGGCTTATTTCTTTGAGACTCCACTGAATGGTACTCAAGGCATACACTGTTGAATGATTTAATTAATTGAAATATAAACTTTTTTCCTAAAAACAGAAGAAAAAAGTATGCTCCACCCCCAAAAGTAATCTCCTCCTTCTCTTAATTTTATCCTTTTTATAAATTACGTTCTGTGGAAATTATCTCAATGAAGAGTCAGCCTCTTAAATATTGAATCAGAATATTGTAACAAAGGATTTTTTCCACTCATGAAGTATAAGCAATTAAATATTACTATTTTAATGCCATTGAGTAATATATTTTTAAAAGCACCTGAGGGTTATTCTAACTCTTCAGTTAAGCTTCTGTTTTCTTCAGTATATTTATAGAGCATAGTCTGAAAGTCAAGATTAGAGAAGCCAATGATTTTCTTCTTCAAATGGAAATTTACTGCTCATGAAAGACACCGACTTAACTACCCGAGTGGTCAAAGTCTTTGTCCTACAGAGAGGCGTACTGTGTCCCTCAACCGTGCAGGCATTGTACCCAATCTACCTGTTCTTTTTTCCTCTTAATACACGTCGGCTTTTTTTAGTGACTGAAGGATATGACCGGTCATAAATCATTCAGTTACTTAGTGATTCCTTCATCTCACTGCTAGATTGAAGGTGATATAGGCTCAAAGTAAAAGATCTTTAGCTTCCTTTTGCTCTTCTTTCGTCAACTTATTCCCCTACAGAATAATATTTAAATATAAAAATATAAAACATGAAAATATTTTATATATCTATTAAAAAAATAAATATATCTGGTCGTCGCTTGGCTACTAAGTACTTTCCTATATCTGATCATTATTAAATTACTTGAGTAGAAGCTTATGTCCCCACTGTGTTTCCAGCCTTGGTAGGGTATACCAGTGATGCAAGAGAGGAAAGGAAGATTCCTGCCTCTGAGGCAGCCTGTACTCTGTAAATGTATGTATCTTTATGAGTACGATATTTGGAGGGCCTGCTATGATCTCACTGATTTCAAAGCAAAAATTTTAGGGGTTTTTTTTGTTGTTTTTTTTTAATTTTAATTTTTTCTTGAGGAAGATTAGCCCTGAGCTAACACCTGCCGCCAGTCCTCTTTTTGCTGAGGAAGACTGGCCCCCAGCTAATATCCGTGCCCATCTTCCTCTACTTTATATGTGGGATGCCTGCCACAGCATGGCTTGACAAGCAGTACGTAGGTCCATGCCAGGGATCTGAACCTGTGAACCCTGGGCCACCAAAGCAGAACGTGCGAACTTAACCGCTGCGCCACCGGACCAGCCCCCCAAAATTTTAATTTTGATTGAAAATGTTTTAGAAATATCTTCATTCCACTTTTTCCTTCTAAAAACAAGTTTTTCCCATGAGACTTGTATGGACACCGCTGGTAGAATGAATTCTTATATGCTGATTTGTGTTGTATAATGATTTGTGTTATTTTTACTTCATGCTATAGCAAAGCAAAAATGTGTATATTTAGATGTGGCTATGTCTCATTGCTTCTCTAATTTTAAAGTTTACTTTCATTTACCAATGACTGAATGAAGCACTTTTCAAAGTGTCTCACTCTTCACAACAGCCAATGTTCGTTGTGTGCTTCTCTGACCGGGTACTAAGCTAAGACTTAAACATGGATTATCTCAGTGGATTTTTCACAAGGATCCTGAAAACTAGGTACTCTCACTATCCTGATTCTACAAGTGAGTATATTGAAGTTTAGAGAGGCATTAATCAGTTTTAGCTGTTCATTTGACATCCCACTTCAGTACCAGTATTGAAACTGTTAACAAAAGATTGAGATATTTTTCTTTCTTTTTTTTTCCCCTACCTCTGAGAAGAAGTTGTGTTGGCTGCTCTAATCAATATGGAAAACAGAGCTAACTTGCTGTAGTACATTTGGGGATTGAGAGTCCTAACGGATTTATTGTTACTAAAACTTGGAGAGCAGTCCTTACAGGGCCCTAAGCAGATTTTTCATATAAAGTAGCTTACTCGTCAGGCACTTCTCTGTCATCTCTCTTAGGTTATGGAGCGGCTTTTCAAGACTGCAACCATGCTGGTTCTCTCAAATTGTCCTGAAGACGTTGAACTCTGTCACAGATTCATAGCTCCTGGCCAAAAGGTAATTAGTTTTGTGAATAAAGCCCAATACATGTACTCTTTAAATATGTTAATTATATATAATGAATATAATTACATTTAATAAATTTTCTTTTTTCTCTTTTCTTACCAAGGACAGATTAGAACATATGCTAAAAAACAACTTTTTAATGTAAGTAGATATTATATTTTCTCTGAACTTTATTCATACTTTATCATCTTTTTCACACTATAGTAAATTTTTTTCTTTATATATCTGCTTATCACACTCCCTAGACTCAAGGAAGGTCCATCTTTTAATTATTTTTATAGCTCTTGTGTCTGATTCATAGTTGACAATCAATGTTTCATGAGTAAATAAATGAGTAAATCATAGCAACATAAATGAACATAGTAATTATTAACTGTATTAATGCAATTCAAACTAATGCTAACTTTAGTAATCAAAATTTTGCTTGATTAAAAAGCAAACTTTTAAAATATGCACATGTAATGTCTGCCCCTCAGTTTTTCTCTGTTTCACTCTTTCTTTTTCTTCTTTACTTTTCTTGCTAAAACCTGATAATATATTCTAAACTGAGTTTTAGCCACTTTTTTTAAACCTAAAGCTCTGTATTTTAGGTATAACATATTTATTGCTTCATTTCCACAATAATCCTGTTCAAACAGTACTTGATATTGGACTGTTTGTTTATTCCACCAACCATATTAGTCAGATAGGCTGCTCCTTTTTTACAGTTTATTATAAAACAACGCATACTTGATATGGAAAAAGAACAATAAGCAACCTCTTCATAGATAGTACCAACAACTTATATAAGACTTAGTATTCAGTGTATTTACAGTGTATATAGGAAATTTGATACTCAGAAGAATAGAAAGTTGTTTCTGAACATAAGTTGGTATCATTCTTCACTTGCCGTCTTTAGGTTTAGGAAGATTTTGTTCTAAGAGGATTTAACCTCTCCTTGAGGAGGAGAATGAGAAAAACTTGGCCAGCTTGACTGAACTACGAATTTCAGCTATCAACCTAGACCTTCAGGCTACAAGTTTAAAGAGCTGAGTCCTTGAACCTGAATGAATAGCAAGGCAGTGACATGGGGTCAGAAAAGGAGGAAATAGTCAGAAGCCCCAAGATAGAGATTCGAAAGGCAGTGAAGTACAAGTGAAGGCCTTTGAGGTTCTTCTTTCACTTAAATTTATATTGAATACTTACTGTGTGCCGGGCATTATTTTAGAATCTGAAAACTGTCTCAAAGCAGTGAAAAAGCAGATAACATTCCCTGCCTTCATTGAGTTTACGTTTCTGGTGGAGGTAGGACAAGCCAAGAAACAAGATAAATAAGTAAAACATATAGTCTGTGAGAATGAGTAATACTAAGGGGGGAAAAAACAGAGAAGAGAAAGAAGATAAGAGAAGACAAAAGGAGAGTGAGGAGGTAGAAATTTTAGATAATGTGGCTGGGAAGATCTCACTGAGATAATTTTTGAGTAAAGATCTAAAGAAAGTAAGAGAACTAGTTATATGGGTATGTGGGAAAAGAATATTCCAGGCAGAGGAAATAGCAAGTACAAAGGCCCTGAGATTGTAGCATGCCTGGTGTGTTCAAGTAATAGCAGGAGTGAATAAGGGAAAAGGATAACAGAAGATAAAGTAAGAAAGGAGCAGAGACGTGGGAAAATCACGTGGGGCAGAAGATACAGAATAACAAGAGATGTTTAGACTTGAGAGTCATTTTTTCTTAATAATGTAACAGTAGCATATCAACGGCACAAAATCCTAGTGCTACCATTTTGACTGCTCTTGTATTTCTCAGTATAATGAGTAGATCATATCAAGTAGTTAATGGAAGAGAACAATAGAATGTCTAAGCAGGAAAGAACTTTAGACAATGTGGTCCAATCTCCTTATTTTAGAAGTGCAAATACTTAATTTTTTTAACGTTTGTATTTATAAAATGCTTTCACTAAGGTGAAGTGATTTACATAGTTAGTAAGTGGTAGAGTCAGAGGGGGAACCCAGAGCCCATTATCTTTTGTTTTCATTCAACATGTGAAACTGCCAGTGGTTTAGGCATGATCTCAGCAGTTAAAAGCTTAGACTCTGGAGTCAGCGCATCAGGGTTTACTGCTTACTTACTGAGTGATTTTGGGCAAGTTACTCATCCTCTCTAAGCTTCAGTTTCCCTTCTGTAAAATGCTCATTTTAAAATTATTACTACTATCAATACCACCACCATTCCTACCTTAGAAATTACCTATTATTTAATACTAGATTTTAATTTGAATAGAGTTTTCATCTCAGAAAAAAACCTATCACTCAAAACACAGCCTTGGGGGCTTTTTTTATACTATAAGATGCGACTCTTTCCAGTTTGTTATTATAGGTAGGAACTTCATTTTGCTTCAGAGAATAAGTTTGTTTGGGGTAAGTTATTTTTTGAGCTCAGTGTCCTTCAGAAAGTTTGTAGATTTTTGTTTTTAATCATCCGGTACTGCAGAGGACATAGGGAAACTGACGTTTTCATATACTACTGGTGGGCGTAAATTGGTGTAACCCTGTAAAAGGGAAACCATATCTTTGGCAGTATCTTTCAGAATAAATAAAAACTGCAATTGCCAATATGCTTTGATCCAGCAGTTCAATTTTTTCCATATGCTAAGTATATAAGAATAGTTTGTAATAGCATAAAATAGACATATGTAGTCATGATTTATAATAGCAAAAGATTGGAAATAGCTGAAATATCCATCAATAGATGACTAGTTAAACTAATTAGGACACATCCACAAAATGAAATATTGTGTAATAGTTCAAAAAATAAAGAAGCTCTTCGTATACCGAAAGGAAAAGATTTTCAAGATATATTGAGTGAGAAAAGATGTAAAAGAGTGTATATGGTATGTATGCTGTGGCTGGCATCTATTAAAAAAAAGGGAGAGTGTATATTATTTGCTTATAGATGTATAAAACCCTCTGGAAGGACACATAAGAAACCAATAATAGTGATTGTGTGTGAGGAGAGGAACTAGGTAGCTAGTTGTGGGAAAAGGGTGGAAGGGAGATGTGTACTCTTTTATAGATCTTGATTTTTTAAATTTTTTATTTATTTCTCTTTTTTTTTGGTAAGGAAGATTGGCCCTGACCTAGCATCTGTTGCCAATCTTCCTCTTTTTGCTTGAGGAAGACTGTCACTGAGCTAACAGTTATGCCAGTCTTCTGCTATTTTGTATGTGGGACACCGTCTCAGCATGGCCTGGTGAGTGGTGCACAGGTCCGTGCCCAGGATCTGAATCCATGAACCCTGGGCCGCCAAAGGGGAGTGCACAAACTTAACCACTACGCCACCGGGCCAGCCCCCTTGATTTTTTTTTTTTAACTGTGTGCATGTATTAACCTATTCAAATAGTTAAATTCTTGGTTTGGCTTGTTTTAGGCATGAGGGTTTCTCACTGAGATAATCAATGATATTTTTCCTAAACAGTCTTACGATGCTTAGAATACATTACAGAGCCCTTGCTATGGCCTGAACGAGTCCATGGGATCTGACCTCTGACTCCCTTTCCTATCTGATTTCCTGGCACTCTTCCTCTTGTTCAAGATGCTGTAGTCACATTCACCTTTTTGTTCCTCAAATGAGCCACACTGTTCCTCATTTTAGGCCTTTGTACTCACTGTTCCTTTTGTCTGGAATGCTTCCCCCCCAGATATTTATAAGGCTCATTTCCTTTCCTTGTGCAGGTTTCTGTTCACATGTCGCCAACTCAGTCAAGCCTTTCTTGCCCATCTTATCTAAAATAGCCCCCCAAATACCCTCCATCTTCTTACCTTGCTTTATTTCTCTTCATAGCACCAATAGCTCCCTGGCATTATATTGTTCTGTTTATTTGTCTTTTCCCCACTCCCCACCCCTATCCCCCATCACACACACACACACACAGGAATATTGACTCCATAAAGGCAGGGGCTTTGTTTTTATGTACTGTATCTCCAGTGCCTGGAATAATGCCTAGCACATAGTGTAAGCTCAATATATGTTTGTTGGATGAATGAATGACAACTTTAAGGAAAGACTTTTGCTCTTTTGGCCTCAATATTTCACATCTTTTATTAGGGCATTGGCATAGCATGAATGTGAAGAAAATCTTTCCTTGCCTGAGTGACTAGCTCCTCTGTGTCCATGGCAAGTAGATCGTGAGTGGGTTGTTGAGTGGTCATTTCTCTTCATGCTGATCAGACTCTCATGGGTTTAGATCAACCTTACTTCCTGATTACGCAATACCTATTTAATACTCATTTAGGATCTCAAAGGCTGTGTGGGAATAGGCCTTTTCTAGTTTTCAGATGGACTAACCCAACAGCCCATTGTATTGACCCTTTACCCTGTTTCTCTCTAGCATTTCTTATACTGAAGCAGTGGAGATCTTAAAGCAGGCGTCCCAGAACTTCACCTTCACCCCAGAGGTAATATTTTATATATATATATATATATATGTATAAATGAAAATATGTGTCCCTCTTGTCCTTATCCTGTTTCATTAAAGATCCTTTAAAATAAGTTTCCTTCTCCTGTTAGCAATATGTAGTATTTGCTCATCTGTACATTGGCTTTTTTTTTTTTTTTTGCTTGAGCAAGATTGTCCCTGAGCTAACATCTGTTGCCAGTCTTCCTCTGTTTTGTATGTGGGACCCACCACAACACAGCTTATTGAGCAGTGTGTAGGTCCATGCCCAAGATCAAACCCAAGAACCCTGGCTCACCAAAGCAGAGTGCACAAACTTAACCACTATGCCACTGGGCCAGCCCCTGTACGTTGGCTTTTTTTGATGGTTGCTCAACCTTGTTGAAATGTTTAGAATGAAAAATAACTTTGAAGTAGAATCATATCATTTGGAATAGCAGTGACTAAAGGGTTGTAAGAGGTTTCCCAAGTTTAGGAAGATGAAAATCCTAAAAAACAATTATAATCATAGAATATTAGTGTAGAAATCACCTAGTTCAAAGTGTATTCTGAGTGATAACAGGTGACAGAAAAAGAGGTTATGTGATCAAATAAGTTGAGGCAACACATTAAACAGGGTTCTTTTTCTGTTGAACTTTAGAGAGTCTCCTAATTTGTGATCCACTTGGGAAAACAGCAAATTTTTTTTTTAGAACTCCTTTATTGGCCAGGGTATCGGTTCAGAGAGGCCACATGATTTATCGGTGGGCATGCACATAATGTTGGAGGCAAGTCTTGTTCCTGTGGTGTTGCTTCTTTCCTCTAATTCAGATAGTGCCAGACGAGTGGGAGTCAGAAGATAGTGTTGGGAATGCGGTGCCTTTGTCTTCAAACCAGTCCTTACCCCAGTCCCATTCCCAGTTAAGTCAGGTCCTTTTATAATAGTGCCCTGCGCTTGTTATATTTATAATCAATTAATTTCTTTGCATAAGCTTTTATTTAATGTTTTTCTCCTACCCTGGAAGCTGCGTGGAGTCAGGGAGTCTCTTTTTCTTACCCCTATATCCAGTCCCCAGCATGGTACCTGGGATTTAATAGGCACATTAGTATTTGCTGAATAAATAGATGAACAATGTTATTAAATATTCATCAAAGAACATCTATGAGTTGACTCTTTTATTTAAAAAAAAATATTCACTGAGAGAAGCCATCTAGCCAAAGATAGACTCAATATTAGGAATATTATCTTTCATCATTTAATTTCCTGAGACTTAGGAATAGTGACTGTAGAAGAAGCTCTAGGCAGTATTAATAAAAAGTATGGTTCTGAAGTCGGTTTTCATCCACTGTGGACAGTGTGCTTTGTTTTCCTGCAGATGCTCTTCATCTGCTAAATGCCGCTCCCTGAGATGGGGGCAGAAAGCAGAGTGTTTATCTACGAGTTTCAGCTTTCATCTTTCCAGGCCTTTGGATGTTCTTGCTAACACATCTCTCTCTCTAGTCAGTCATCTGTGTAACCTCAGCAGACAGCTCCACACATCACTGATCCTCAGGGAGAGGAAGCCCTTGGAACTGATTCAGGTTATTTTCAGGTCCTGCAGTATGTATTTTTACTCTGTCTTCTCCTCTGGTAATTTCTTTTTTCTCTTTACAGTGGGGTGTTGATCTACACACTGAACATGAAAAGTTCCTGGTGAAGCACTGTGGCAACATACCAGTCTTTGTCGTTAATTATCCGTTAGCACTCAAGCCTTTCTACATGAGAGATAATGAAGATGGCCCTCAGCACACAGTAAGAAAAGACGCTAATTAAATGAGAGTTAGCCATCTCAGAGTTCGGGTTTTTCCCTTAATTAAAATTTCATTTATTCTTTGGCATATTTTGTTAAATTATATCTATCATTCTTTATATCGCTTAAAACGATAGTTTCTCAAAGGCACCTCTAAAAAAGTGTTCTCAAAGAAGATCCCAGTGTTCTATAAACATACTTCCTCATTTCTGTCACAAGGTGTCCTTCTTAGTTTAGCAAATGCAGGTGTAGGTCTTTTTGTTTTGGTTTGGTTTTTAAATAACTGAGATGAAGTGGCCTAGAGCTCTGTATAGCAATGCCAGGTCTACTGTCAACTTAAATACTGGTTAGGAGACTATAGCGGGGAGGGGGAGGCCAGGGTATATGCTGGGCGAGAGGTGACAGCAGTGGCCTGATGGGCAGAGGAAGAGCCAGCTTGGCAGAGCAGGGGGCTTAGCGTACTTTGTGCCTCTCAGATGGACGTATTGAGGGGAGGGTGTGGAGGGATGGAGGAGGGCAGGACAGGTCCTGCTCTCAGTTCTCTTCTGACTCCCTCTTCTCTGTCTGCCTGTCCTGTCTCTGTCCGTCTCTCTGCTCTCTTTAGCCCTTCTTATCTTCTGTTCTTTGTTCACCCTTAACTTTAGTTGCTTTTTATCCTTCTGGTTTCCTTTTTCCTTTTTTTCCTTTTTTTGTCTCTTCCCTCCTTTACAAAATTAGCAGTAATATAAAATAAGAATATATTTGACTATGTATTTCTTGAATAGTTATCTACTTAATATCATTAATTGTAAAAGTCTGTGAGACAAATATGCTTATCTCAAAAAAAGGTCCAAAAACTAAACTTTGCTATCTTTGGCTTTTCACTTGTCTCTAGATAAATACCAGTAGAAAAATATAGATCAAGGCCCATAGTAAATAAAATTCCCCCATCTTAGGTATACAAGATTCTCTCTTTCAATATATTTCCTATTTTCCCTCTTGTAGTATTACTAAAACAATATTCACCACCAATTAATAGATTCCTATGAGGCAGGCACCAGTCTCAGCGCTAAGTCCTAAAGGAACCTTGCCAAGAAACTTATTGTTTCCTCCAATTTTGCAGATGGAAAACTGGGCTGCAAAGAGACTGACTGCATTTTCCAAGGCTACATAGGTAGGAAGTGACAGAGTTAGTATTCAAACCTGATTCCCTCTGGCTCTGAAGTCTGTGTTCTTTTCCAGTCTCTCACCCTGCCTCAAAATCACAAATACAAAAGTACATTTTAGCTCTTCATTTTACTCATCCCCACCTTTCACAAAGCATTTTCCAAAACCAATGAGCAACATAATTGATTTATGATTCCAATTTTCTCTTTTCCCTACCAACCCTCTGGTATAATTGATTATGAGAAATGAATTGGCCCACAGGCAGGCAGCAAAAAATAAGAGACTAGGGCATAGATTATCCAATCCTAAATAATTCAGTATTGAGCCTGCATCACAAAGCAGAGGGCTGGGTTTGTATCTCTTGTCTTTTTTATCACTCCCCTCGATCCCACTCCCCCACCCCCACCCCTGTCCCCCACACACCATGTGTTCTTCTCATCTGATTTCCCTAGATGGAGCACTCTTCAGTCTTTCAGTGTTGCACTTCCTTAAATGCTCTGCTGAAGGCTTTCCTTCTCTGTAAAGACTTTCCTGACTTTTCTGGATTTCTGTAGCACTTCAAGAATTACTAAAACTGGTAGCATTGTGTCTTTTTTGTAGTCTCTATAACTTTTGCCTTCTCAAGTGAAACTCTTAATTTCTTCAGGATGGCAAGTGAGGTTTCTATGAGTAGCATGGCGTCTGTTGCTCATTTCTCATTCCCTCTAGTGTGACTTCCACCCTTCATGCCACTGAAGCAGCTCTCTCTAGGGTCAGTAATAATCGTCATGTTATTAAATCCTCAGACTTTTAAGTCTCTGTTTTACTTGACCTCTCAGCATTATTCAGCACTATTAATGACTTTCTTATTCTCAAAACTCTCTCCTCCCTTGGCTTCTGGGACATCACATCCTCCCAGTTTTCCTCCTTTCTCAGCGGCTTATTCTTTCTCCGTCTCCTATACAGATTTCATCCTCTTCTACTAATCCATTAGATGTTGGGATTCCTCAAGGCTCCATCCTAGGTCCTTTTTCTTTCCCCAGGTGATTTCATCTGTACCCACAGCTTATTATTTATTTTCAGACAACTCAGAGATTAGTATCTCTAATCTAGACTTCTCCTCTGAGCTCTGGACTCATCGCCATTTACGTATCTCAAATGCATCTCAAACTTAACATATCCAAAACTGAATCCACAGTTTCTCCTCTTCTCCCCTCCTCCCACCAAATTTGATCTTCTTTCAGTATTCTCTTTTCATCTAATTGTGCTAGCCAGATACCTAAGTCATCTTTGAAATCTTCCTCTCGCCACTTCCCATATTCAAGCTATTACTAAGTTCTGTCATTTTTATACTCCTAAATATATCTCAAATCTGTCCACTTCTCTTCATTTCCACTTCTACCTTTTTAGATTAAGATACCATCGTGTCTTGCCTGGACTACTTCAGTAGCCTTCTAATTGGTCTTAATGTATTCACTCTTTCCTCCTCTTGAGTCAGTTCTCCTCATTTCAGCATGACCCTTAAGAAAATGTAAATCTGATCACGTTATCTCCCTTCTTAAAACTATTCAGTGGACTCCCATTGCTCTTAAAATGAAAGTCAGGATCCTTTATATGGCCTCCAAGCCCCAGTATCATCTGCTGCTCCCATTTCTCTGGCCTGATGTGCGGGGTGCTCCCCTTTCCTCTGTCTGCTTTACCCACACTACCCTTCTTCCACGTCTTCAGGCATGCAATGTTTTCTCTCACCAGAGGATCTTTGCACATGGTGTTCTCTCAATCTACAACAATATTCTTCACCTAAGTAATTTTGCTTATTCTTCAGATCTCTACTCAGTCATCATTTCCCCAGAGAAACCTTCCTTGACCCTTCAGACTGTCAGAGACCCTGTTAAACACTACAGTGGTACCATGGGAAATTTCAGACACAGAGCTACTAACTGTTATTCCACCATAATCCTTAACACAGTTGTAATTTTACGTTTATTTACATGACTATTTAATGAGTGACTGTTCTCTCTATGCCAGAGGACTTGAGGACCTCTTTTTCACTCATCAGTGTCTCCCTAATGTCTAGCGTAGTGCCTGGGACAAAGCAGGCACCTAATATCTATTTGGTGGTGGATAGGTGATTAGATGGATGAATCAAACCCAACACAGTTTTAGGCACACTGTTAACAATTAGTGAGTAAGTGACTTGATTTGCTAAGGAAATTTCTGGGAAGCTAAAGAGTAGCTTTTACTTTAAATTTTTTGAGTGATGGCAACATGGCATAAAGGAAAGTCTAGTGGCTTTAGAATCAGACACTCTTGAGTTCAAGTCCCAGATCTATGAGTTATAAACCATGTGATTTTAGATAAACCACCTAATTTTTTGAGTCCTAGTTTCCCAGTCTATAAAAGTAAGATGATCATATTTTATGAAATTGTGAGGATTAAATTAGGTAATATATGAAATACACATAGCACAGTGTTTGGGGTGGTAGTCAGTAAGTGTGGAGCCCTCTCCTTTCCTTCTAAATTTTGATAAAGGCTTTATTATGATAAAGCACAATTATGTTGAAAGGTGTGTGTGTTACTACATCATAAAATGCTATTACATAAGATTCTATAAAAGGCAGTTCTCTCCTAGACTGTGGTCACAAACATACCTTTCAAAGTACCAGGAGGGCTTCATTATGACAAGTCTCTCTAGTAATGTGGTCTCACAGCTTGACATCTAAAGGCATTATAATGGGACTTTAGTGTATTTCTGTAATTTATGCCGTACTATAGCATACAACTTCTCAGAGCTAAATTATTAAAATATAATTTATTTAAACTGTATACATTAGACATAGATTATAACATTGACTCATTAACAACCTGGATTTCTTTTCCACCTACTTATATAAAGTACATGCTTCAACCCCTACTTTATTATTTTTGGTGGTGAATGAACAGGCTTTGGGTCAATTAACTAAATTCTGTGCTGCTTTTTGTAGGGCTGTAATAACAGGTTGTAAGTAGGATTGCAAGAATTTCTGCTATGGGCATGATTCAATCTAAATAAATTGAAACAGGTGTGTTTCACAAGTGCCTTCTCTAGGGAATCAAAAGAGAAGGGTAGGGAAATATTTAACCTACTCTCGTAACATTTGGCCAAGGGTAATAAATAGTAAAATAGTATATTTTTACAATTATAGTTTCTTTTCTTTCTTTCTCTCCCCAGCGCTCTCCAAAAAAAAAAAATGAAGGTATGCAGTAAGTTGTAATGAAAAGTACACCGGATTAAGAAGTTAGTAGTGCTGAGTTTGAAAGCCAGTTCTCTTACTAGTTAGCTCTCTGACCTTAGGCAAGTCTCTTGAATCTCTGAGCCTCAGTTTCTCAGAGAATTAGATGAGATGACCTCCAAGGTACTAACCAGCTTTACGATTCATTGATTTCATGTAGCGTAAGTTTTTCCTCATTTGGGTATATAAGAATGGCTTGTAAATTATCAAACATGTTTGCTAATTTGAACGGGACAGAGCATGAGCCTCAGTAAAATGAATCTAAGCAAACATGCAGAATGCCATATGTCCCTGAGTCTGGGTCCCTGGGTAAGTCCCCCAAAGGCAGATGGCAAATATTCAGCTAGGGAAATGGCCTCACAGAGAGGAATACCCATTCATTCCAGCCGTGTGTGATTAGGAAAAAGTGACTGTCCAACAGTCCCTGATGAGATGCCAATATCACCAGGTTATGTTCTCATTTTTAAAATTGTATCAGTATTACTCAGCAAAGCATGAAAATTTAAGCATTGGTGAGCATTCAATACCGTTCATATTGTGAAGTCAACTTCGAAGGAAGAATACTCAACCAAGGGTGTCTAATGAATTTCCCTGGACTAGGGCTAATTAACCAGCCTGCATCAAAATAGCTTGAGCCACAAACCAACGGAAATAATGATGAAAGGAATTACCAATTTTCCCCATATCTAGGACTAATGATTATCCTGGAAATTTATGTCAAAGTTGAAAATATTCAGTCCATCTGAAATGCTCCCACACCAGCCATTTTGCTAGCCACAGTCCATTATCAGTCATTGCTGCATCTTCACTGCCACTTCTGGAAGGCTCTCTTTCCTAGCTGTGCCTGGTTGTTTTTAGGGGCAAAACACTGTCTGTGTCAGCAGTTAGAGCAAGAGCTTACCGAGGCTGAAACCACAAACAGGTTTCCTGTGGTTTGTGGAACATTTTTTTTCTTTTGATAATAGTATGTAATGTTGCTCCATTGTTGGTACCGGCCTGTGAGAAACTGAATAGGGAAGTGTTCAATTTGTGTTTTTATCAGTATTTAAAAATACTGAGATGGGTAGGAAGAGAAGGTAGTAAAGGAAGGGACATTAAACTTGTTCCCTGTCTCTTTGAAGTTAGCATAGAAAAGGTAATGTATTCAATGCCTTGCTCCTATCTAGCCTGTTTGTTTTTTAATTCGAGATCTGGGTTTTATTTTCAATCCACTGATTGGAATCAAAGAGTAAGAGTCGAAAGGGAATATCATAAATAGAGACCGGGGTTTGTTCAGCTTGAATACCAACCCAAACTATTTCTAGACAGCTTGCTGCTGCAGCTGTGTGACTTAAGCAAAATCAAAACTCATACACAGTGGAAGAAAATGTGCCAGGCAGCACTCTGGTCTAGAAGATGCACCCAAAGTGGAATAAGTTTTAAGACTAGAAAGTTAGCAAAGAGTGTAGTAAAATTATTCATAGCCTTCGTTGTTATCTGTGTAGGAGAGCGAAAGGACAGCAGAACTCAGGTCCTCCCACTTATTTCGAGTCTCCCAAAGTTGCACTGGAACACAGTGGAGATTTTAGTCTCAGAAGTGCTCAAATTTTGGCAACCAGAATTCAGCAATTCATCAAAAGAATCATACATCATGATCAGGTGGGATTCATACCAGGGACACAGGGATGGTTCAACATCCGCAAATCAATCAACGTGATACACCACATCAACAAACTGAGGAATAAAAACCACATGATCATCTCAATAGATGCAGAGAAGGCATTTGACAAGATCCAACAGCCATTTATGATAAAAACTCTGAACAAAATGGGCATAGAAGGAAACATAATAAAGGCCATATATGACAAACCCACAGCCAACATCATACTCAATGGGCAAAAACTGAACCCCATCCCCCTGAAAACAGGAACGAGACAAGGATGCCCTCTATCACCACTCTTATTTAACATAGTACTGGAGGTCCTGGCCAGAGCAATCAGGCAAGAAAAAGGAATAAAAGGAATCCAAATAGGGAAGGAAGAAGTGAAACTCTTGCTGTTTGCAGACGACATGATTTTATATATAGAAAACCCCAAAGAATCCATTGGAAAACTGTTAGAAGTAATCAACAACTACAGCAAAGTTGCAGGGTATAAAATCAGAAGTGCTCAAATTTGATCAACTTTGAATTAAGAGGACATTTTACTGGGCAACCGGTAAAGCCTCACTTTCCCTAATCAAGGGCAGGATTGCTCAGCCCTGGCTCTTTAAGCCAGCCTCAGACTCCCGTAAACCACGGACCTGCCAGCCATAAAGGCAAATTGTCATCACCAGCTAATGTGCTAGGCCACTTGCTTGTCTCCAACCTGTTTGCACTCTAACCGCCTCCCAGCCCATCAGCTGGCAAATGCACAAAGTTTTTCTCATTGCTTCTTAAGAAGTTTGTGTGATTCCCTCCACATCTGCATTTTGTGCATCCTTATGTCATGGTGTGTGTTATATCTATGTGCCTTTTACCTCCACTAGAGGCCTAGAGAAACAGGTAGTTTATTAACCCAGTAGTTACGAGGGAGAGACACAAGATAGAAGAATCCTACCCGGAATCTCAACTCTAACTAAAAAATAGGGAAATTGAGGGAATTGTTCCAGTGATCTTTAGGGAATGCAGTATTTTTTATATCATATCCGAAGAAAGTACAGCTCTGTGTATTCCAAATGTAAATGTCTTTTATTTATAGTTGAGGAATACTTTACTATGTTATAGCTTCTCAGAAAGTGTGCAGAATCCTAGATAGATTGGAGGATATCATTGTAAAAGAAAAGCAGGAAGTATGAGAATCTGATATGGTTGAAGAGAAACTAAACCTAAAGTAAAAGAGAAGAGAGGAAGGTTATGTGGAGGAAGAGAAGAAAACAGGGCCTTTGTGGGCATTTCAGAAATGTGTCCTTGATTGAAAAAAAATAGTACCCTTTGCTCATGGAATATTTACAAGGCAGTATAAAGCCATGCCTTACTCAAAAGATACAGAAAACATACAGAAAATTCACCCATCTGAGAGTGGGAATTTTCAAACCACCTAGACAAGGAAAGGACATAGATGATGTCTGTGTTCCTTCTGCATGTCACAAAATTAGTAGTGATATAGGACTTTATCCAGATGTCTTCTAAAATTTTTATTCAACTAAAAATACACTATTTTGGTAAGTTCTTTCCTACTGATAAGTTCCTCTCCTAGAGTACAGAGGAAGAAAATAGAGGAACTAGTGTTCTGACCTTAATTCTAATTCACAATGAGGAATTGGTTGAGAGAGTGGAAGTGGAAGAGTCCAAGTAGGTGGGGGGAAGAGAGCAACACGGTCAACTTTTACTGCAAGTAAATAGTTGCCGCTCCTCCCTCAGGGAGGATTAGACTTCCTTGCCCCCTTGACATGCGCTGAGTGACTTGCATGTGACTTGCGTTGGCAGGAAAACTGTGAGCAAACGTGACCTACATACATTACTTCTGGACAAATACTTTTAGTACATAGTCATCTTGCTCTTTTTTTTTCCATCTCCCATAAGGTCAGCAATACCTTAGAAAGAGGCTTTTTTTATCAGCTTCAAGCCAGGATAGACATGTAGCATATGTTTTAAAAAGCCAATTCAGCTGTTGTAGAGCAGAGGTTCTAAGTTGGGGGTTATTTTGTCCCTCACCCCCAGCCCCACTCAGGAGATGTTTAGCAATGTCTGGAGACATTTTTAATTGTCACAACTAGGGGCATGCAACTGGCATCTGGTGGGTAGAGGTCAGAGAGGGTGCTAGATACCCCACAATGCACAGGACAGGCCCTCGCAACAAAGAATTATCTGGCCAAAAATGGTACTGATGCTGAGATTGAGAAACTCTGTTTTAAGCTTCTGGAGTTCTTACTACAGCATAACCTAACCTATCCTAACCAATACAGCAACTACCACATTTTATAAACGCCAGTGTGGAAGAAGTTGGACATAAGCAGTTAGGTACGTTAGTTAGTAAGAAAATGGGTTTGGAAGAAATCCAGGGGGAAAAAATGCACATATTGTACTATGGCATAAGATTTTGAGGTAGGACTGAAAAGGTTCAGAAGCTTCCAGTTCCACAACTATTACTCTGCAATTGCAAATATTTCAGATAAACAAAAACCAGACAGAAAGGTCTAAGACCAATATGGTTGCACATTGAATGCTCCAGTGAACTCAAATATTAAAATAAATGAGGTTTGTAGTCAAAGATAAATATGTCTTTTACACTCCTCTAAAAATAGCGTTAAAAAAACTAAGGTCCAAAATTAACATAATTTAGACCCGCAAAAGTGCTAAAACCCCAAAAGAGTTTTTTTGCTTATTTTAGTTGTATTAGCAGCAAGACCAAGCAAGAAAATGATCTCTTGTTTGAAAAAGCAGAGCAGTCCCTCAAGGGTTGTCTCATCCCGTTGTCACTGGCCACCAGCCTCAGCTAGACTCTCTGCTGCCTGTTCTTCCACGACAGCTGATTCTCCAACAGCTTTTATTGAGGCAGTTGATCTTTTTAGCTCTGACTCGTAAAGCTTTGCATTTACTTGCAGTATCAGAAGCAGTACTGCTCACCTTTGTGTCTTGGAATCATCCCACCTTCAAAATCTTGGAAATGATAGATTTTGGATAGACCTTCTTAATAGTCAGAGCTACACAAGGATGGAATGCTCTATTTCAGGAGCAGTAGTTCCCAGTCTTTAAATATTTTCAAGCAAAGGCTAGAGAGTCACCTGGTTGTCTGTTCTCTTCCAACCCTGATTGCCTATAATTCTCAATTTGAAACTCTGGATTGAAATTAAGAACAGGTTTTTCATCATGTGTCTCTTAACTCCCAGCATATTTTAGCCATGTCTGAAAGCAATATATATTAGAAAATAAAGATGCCAATCTTCCTGTGGCCATAAAAACCCCCTTGAACCTTCTCCTTCCTCTGAGAATAGAAGGGATAAGGACAGGGTCCTGGTTGGAGTCTGACTTTATTAATTGTCTAGCCCATGAGAATTTCCTCATCACAGAGTAAGACTCTCTTGTCCACCTATCCACAGCTGTTTGTTTCATTACGTACTTTCACATTTGAGTCACCAAATCCACATTCTAAAATACCTGCCTGTTTATTGTAGGCCCCCAAGATTGTAAAAGAATTACTGAGATGTGGTCATCAAGCAGTGGTAGCGTGACAGAGACCTGTCTGTGCACTTACTCCTCACCAGCTTATTGAGTGGTAGAAGATTTAGTAAAGGTGGAAATAATTAGTGAATTTCTGTTCTCTCTCACTCTAGTTCAGCTGAGTGATAAAAATCATGCCTAATGTTTTCTCTTTTAGTGATAGTAATGAAGATGAGGTATCCAGCATTTGGGGCACATTCTTGAATTACATTCTTTATTAATCTCAATTATTTATAAAGGATAGCTCAGTCAAAAGTTCTGAAATCAAAACAGTGGTATGGCTTGATAGTCAAGTGAAGCAAAGTTTAAGAGTTTATAATATAATGTGACATTTAAAGATTAAAATATGTTTTATGAATTCCTAATTTTCATTTGTTGCATTAAATCTTTCTTACTTTTGTGTCTTCAAATTTTTGGTCTTCAAAATATCTACCTGCCCCCTAAAAAAGAATTGCCAAGTCACAAAATAATACAAATCGCAAATAAACATTCTCAAAAATTAAATAGTACTAGTAATTGAAGAAATACAAATTAAAATACCAAGCTACCATTTTCCCCTATTAAAAATTTTTTTGCTGTTTTCTTATTATGAAAGTATGACATATCTTTATTGTAGAAAATAAAAAAATACAAGTAAGAGAAAATAAGAAATCACAATGGTAAAAAAATTAACATCTCATTATGTAGATGTCAGTCCTTTTTCTTCTATGTCTAAAATTTATCTGTCTCCTATTGATGTACACTTGAATTTTTTGTTACAAGTAATGCTGTAATAAACATCGTGTGTATTAATCTTTTCTTTGCATCTCTGATTATTTTGTTAGGACTAGTTCTTAGAACTGTCATTGCTTAGTGAAAGCATACTACATTTTTAAGGCTTTTGATTATCTTTTGCCAAATCGGTCACCAGAAGGTTGTATCAGATGTAGGAGAGTAATTGGTTTATGCATTCTTTAATCCATATTATTCATGTTCATTTCTTATCGTCACCATTTTTATAACCCCAAAATGATATCTTCTTATTTTAATTTATATTTCTTTGATTAATAATCAGAGCATATTTTACATATCTTAACAAAATAATACAAATTTTTACATACTTCATTGTCACATTATTTGTAAGAGAAAAATGCATACACCTAAATGTTCAACAAAATGAAACCAGTTAAATAAAAACTGTGATACTTCTAAACAATAAACTGTGCAGCTATACCGTAAGCAAAGTATTTTAACTGACATAGGAAAAATATTTATTGTATATTAGGTAAGACAATTAGAATGGTGAATTTTTGTATGTAATTTTTTCTCTACTGTACTCTGTAAACATATAAGAAAAAAACCTGAAAAAATATGGCAAGGTGGAATTGCTTCTGCATAGTGATAGGTGATTTTTAATATTTCATAATTTTAATACTTCCCACATTTTGTATAATTAACATTTGTATCAAATTTGTGAATAAAACACATCTTTGTTAAGTACACTGCATTAATGATGCAAGAGGGGAGAGGAAACTGTCCACCTGCAATTCTCATAGCATGTATTCTAAAGATAACATTAAACATTTGATACTGAAACAGGAAACAGGAACAGATAACATAACTAAGATTCTGGTAAGCAGTTAAACAACCAGTTGTCAAAATGTTAAAAGTTCCACTTGCTCGAGAAGCTGACAATTGCTGGAATCCTCTGAAAATGTAATGTTATGTATGTATGATTTTTTTCCCTTTTTAGGTTGCTGCTGTTGATCTTCTGGTTCCTGGAGTTGGAGAGCTCTTTGGAGGTAGCCTCAGAGAGGAACGCTACCATTTCTTAGAGCAGCGACTGGCCAGGTATTGATCAGACCTCAAGGAAACAAAATTCAGAAATTGGGGTTGGGGCACTCAAAGGCAGTCATGGCAAAGTAACAGAGAACAGCGCATGAGCCTCAGCACCTGACAGACCTGGATCTCAGATTCTGTGTGACCTTGAGCAGGTTGTTACTTGACCTCTCTGAGCTTCCCTTTCTTAAAGACTGAAACTGTTATCTGAAACAAGATCGCAGTGATACTTGCCTGCTGTTTGTATGTATCTCTCCCTATGGAAGTGGCTTTTTAAAAAGTTAATGATAGAAGGAGGAGGGAGATTTCCCCCTTAAAGCTTGTCCTTCATTTTTCTCTTCTCTGTGTACTTTTTTTACTCTAAATTATGATGGTGGACTCCTACAGGGACATAAAGACTGAACCAAGGAAAGACTAAAGATGGAGAAAGAAAGATAATAAAAATATCTGCAAGTTAGCATTTAGAATAAGCAGTTTTCCCTTCCTCAGGTTTTCTACTATGTAAGGGTCTTTATTTAGCTGTTTGAATAACTTATTTTAACTTGCTGTTTGAGACCTGGGAAATGAATCTATAAACACATAGGAAATGTTTTGGAAATGAGAAGTAGGGAATTGTGTTTCTAATTGAACTACCACTCCTGTATATACATGGTCTGCCAACAAACCACAATGACTTCCTAAACTAACCAAGGTTATAAACCCCTATTTTCCATGGTTTCCACTTTTGCTGTGCCAGACTTTAAAAAAAAAAATGACTTTCCCATGTCGAAGGTTTAATCCTTCTCTCCAGATGATACTGGGTTTCACAGTAACCTGGAAAAGCCATAATTGTTTGACAATATCCTGTTAAATTAGCCATGTGTAACAAGGCCTCCTTTTCCTAATGGAGAAAAACTTAAAAAGTTGATGCTTTTCCAAGATCCCAACCTATAAATCTGTTGGGTAACTTGGTTTTGTAATCCCAATCATTTGAACTGCTGTTTGGTTAGGGTTCAGAAGAAAGAGGATGAATGTGTTCTGGGAAGATGTATTTTTATCAGACTACTAGCTCCTTACTATTACTATGGTATTAAAAAGTCCTTGGAAAACTGTGGAAGTGAAGTGAAGGTCAAACTCTTTAGATGGAAAGAATTTGAAGATTCTCTGGGGTTTTTTTTAAAGCACAATAAAAATCACACATGGCAAGAAACCTCATCTGTTGAAAGATTAATTGGTCTGTTTTCTTTGCTTGCTTCCTTCCTTCAGGAAACCTTTACTCATAACATTAAATGTTTACCTAATATCTGATAAAATCCAAATTTATCTTTCCTAATAAAATGGATATGTGGGTTTCCCTATCTCAGGGTTCTGTCTGTGACTTCTGTCCATGTTTTCTGTATTTTTGTATATTTGAATTTTTCATAATCCTCATCACTTTAGATCCACTCTGGTCCCAAACACCTTTTTAAAGGGCTGAAATTAATTTTAATGAATACTAAGAGCTTAACATTTTATTAACATTTCTCAAATTGGCGAAAACCAACTTGCAACCATATTATGAAGGCAGCCTCAGAATCTATATTATTGTTTTAATGTTATAGGATGAAAGGCATGTCTGTCTGTCCCTTGTGTGTGCCTCCCAACAACCTTACATAGTAGTGATGGTGCTTTTCTTGTGTCACAGGACAGAAGCTCATCTCAAATGCACTGTTTCTTTTGTGCTCTGGACCGTACTTCCTTTCTATGGCGTTTATTGTCTCTACCCCCTGTTGGATAATACCTTGGACTGTTAGTTTACTTACCTTTCTTACCATGTAATAAAGATTCAGCTGCTTAACTGCATTGCATGTTATTTGAGAGCACAGGTTTTGGTGTAGACTATTTTATAAAGAGCGCTTTGCATACAGCCCAGAAGAAATGTTTGGTGGTTAGTATATTTATCTTATTGCCATTTTTGTTATTTTCCTTTTACAGATCAGGACTGACAGAAGCCTACCAATGGTAAGAATGTGGCTCCTGATGAGTCTCATTCTAGCTGTGGTCTGAGTGTAACATAGTTTTTACTTGTATTCCTTAGGCACTATGGAACAATGAACAGCTTCTGAGATTACTTACTTTGAGTCCTTGAAAAATAGTAATAATAATGGCTGCCATTTATTTCTTACTTATTGTGTGCCAGATAACGTGTTAAAAGTTTCACGTATATTATCTCATGTAATCGTCATAACACCCTGTGAGTTAGGTACTGTTCTTATCTCCTTTTTATTCCCCTTCTAGACCCGAGGCCTAGAGTTGTTAACTGACTTAGCAAAGAGCAGACAGTGAGAAGCAGACAGCTGGGACCTTGTGCCTAACCATTGTACTTCACTTTCTCTGCGTGTGAAATTAGGGGCTTGAGCTGAGTGATCCCTAAGGTCTCCACCAGATGTAGAAATCTAAGCTTCTTAGGGAAGATCACCTGTCTGCATTCATACGTTTAGTTCAAAGGTGTTCTGGTTTTCTTTCTGCAGACGCTTCCTGCCAGTTATTTCCAATATATCCAAATCATTTATTTATATTTCTGTAACAGCACTCCTTTGGGATCTTGGTGTAATAATATCAACACTATTAGTAATTCTTTTGCTGTCCTTAGGAGAAGGAAGGGTCAAATTACACACTTGCCTTTTGGTAATGAAGGAGCTAGATTTCAGAGTTGCAAAAAGCCTAAAATTGGGTTCAGGTAATGGCCCTTGAATGCCTTATTACTTACCAATAATGACCTTAGGTATACTTAATCTCTCTAAGTCTTAGTTTTCTTGGCTGTAAATTGGAATGATAATATCTACTTCATGGGATTATTGTGAGGATGAAACGGAACAGTATAGATTAAGGATCTCCATAGAGCCGAAGCTCAGTAAATGCTAGTTTTTTTCCCCTTTTCTTTCCTTTGTTCTGAGTCTTACTATTAGGTAGCTGAGCCTGATTGAGCAAACTTATGCATTCTACCTCAGTTTCTTCCTGTTTACAAGATAATATTCATAGTGTGTAAAAACTAGCCAAAGACATTTTAATTTTTGATTAAATAAGGTTAGGCCATTTCTGGTATTTATTAATTATTTCAATACTACTCTTTTCCCAACTGAAGTTTTCAAACTCTGAAGATCTCTGAATGTAAATATTTATCATTTGAACCTTCTTCCTTTGTTACGGTAACCATAGTGTTTTAAAAGTAGAAGGGATTTTAGAAATCCTCGAGTCTGTGACCTCTGCTTGTTACCACTGCACTGTGAGTAGCCACCCCAGGTGTCTAAGAATTTGCTCACTTCCTATTTCTACATGCCATATGCAAATAAACTCTGTAGCTAGTTCCACAAATTTTGTACCATCTCTTCTATAATTTGGCTGCCCTAGAATCAATTGAACAACAATCCAACAAAAACATATTCATTGGAAAACTTGTTTCTTAGAAGTGGATTTTTCTATCAAAGCAAAGGCAAGGAAAATGCTGCAACCTGAATTCCTCTGCTGAATGCAGTTTCCAGACATTTATGCCAGGGTTTTGACATCCACGTATGAGAACTTTAGAGCCAGCTAGAAGCTGTTGCTGGACTTCTTGCAGCCAGCTCAGATTCTGCAGGTGTTTGTGGCAGGTGATTTGATATGCCCCTCATCTCATTTTCTCTCTCAGTCAAAGTATATCCTGCCCCCATGCCTTGTAAACTTAAGGTTAATTCAGCTACCAGACATGTCAATTACTCAAGACGGTGCTCCTTCCATTACTCCTCGTAGTCCTTACTAGTCCGAAGTTTTATCCTAGATACTCCTGCTTATTGATCTCTCACTTGGTTGTAACTCGCCTAGTTGCAGTTCACCTTCTATTTTAGAAAGATAAGTACTTAATCTTAACTGCCTAAAATACCTATACATGCAGCCATTATTATTAATAGTGGGGAGATAGGTGATAGTCTTTTATCCTTGAGGAGCCAAATGACTAGCAGCTGTAGCACTTGTTTTATTCTGGAACTGATTTTACAAATCATTCAAGAAGCTATAAAGTTTTTTTAACCAATATTATATAACTCAAGAATTCCCCCACCAAGTGACATCATAAAAATATTTATAAAGTCTTCCTCCTTCTCTTCCTTTCCTGAAGTAACTTTATCCCAGTCTGGTATATTGGAATCTGGGTTTGGATCATGGCTGTACCATTGTCTAGCCATGTGATCTTAAGTGGGAATAGAATGTGTGAATGGGCTTCAGAGACTGTCTAGCCTTCCAGAAAAATGACTCTGGATATCTTCCACGAAGCTCAAAGCAGAGAACTAGAAATTTCTCCTCACACCAGCCCTCAAGAGTATATTGTTATGCCTTCAAATAGTAAATCTTCATATAGTAAGCATCTACTCCAGAGCAGACACTGGAGAAAAAGGGTTGAAGAGGACGCAGTTCCTGCCCTTGATATATCTCACAGTCCCCCTTATAGTAGGGGATATCTTTTTATAATATATCAGGCAAAACTCTTCACTCTCTGTGTATTAAACAATATGATTTGGGTAAGAAAAAAAAGAGCATTATCATTAACATACTAACAAATAGAAGAGGAATGTTTTTTCAAGAAAATTAGTAAAATTATTAGAAAATTTTCTATAGCCTCATGAGGCAAGTTTTCTGTATATAAGTACATAAATAACTTAAAAGAGAAAGGGTCAAATGACCAGGGCCCAAGAGTGCCTGACAGGATTTGCTGCTCTTTGTCTGGGTGACCTTGAACAGATCACTTTAACCTCTCTGTCCTTCATCCGTCTGTGGGGGTAAAAGACTGGTCTACCACAATGATGTGGACGATAACAAATGATTGCAAAATACTTTTGAAATATAAAAATCTATCATAACAATCTATCATAACGTCTGATCCCATACAGCACTTATAGATGACGGTTCTCTGTTTTTCAAAATCAGGTATCTGGACCTCCGTCGATTTGGATCTGTGCCACATGGAGGTTTTGGGATGGGATTTGAGCGCTATCTGCAGTGCATCTTGGGAATTGACAATATCAAAGATGTTATCCCTTTTCCAAGATTTACTCATTCATGTCTTTTATAGCTGGAAGACTGGTTGAGGAAGATCACTCCATGCCGGAGGTGTTGCACATGAGTGTCCACACAGGAGAGTGAATGTTTGAATTTTAGAAATGCAGAAGTTTTCACATGTAATTGTCATGCTGTAAGATATAATATATGAAAAATAGAAATGATCATGATTTTCTTAGAAAGTTGAGAGCAGGGGCCGGCCCCATGGCTGAGTGGTAAGTTTGTACACTCCGCTTCGGCAGCTCAGGGTTTCTCTGGTTCAGATCTTGGGCGCGGACGTGGCGCTGCTCATCAGGCCACGCTGAGGCAGCATCCCACACAGCACAACCAGAAGGACCTACAACTAGAGTATACAACTATGTACTGGGGGCTTTGGGGAGAAGAAGAAGGAAAAAAACAAGGTTGAAAGCATTTCATGGAAAGATGAACTCCTTCAAGAAGAAGTACTTACAGCAGGTAGAATCTCAACTCTATTATGTCAGTTAAGAAGAAATGAAGCAGTTGAACTAGATGGTCCCAAAGTTCCTTTCAAACTTGAAGACAGTGTGAGACAATGTATTTTACTTTGTCTTTAATTATTGGATCCTGCCCTGTGTGACCTTGAGAAACAACTAGTAGCTAAAAATAAAATGTTGTTGGATATTTTCTCCCCTGCATTTAACCTGTGATAAATGCCCATCTTATTCTCAGTGTTTTACTAAACATTACAGAAGAAAATATTCCTTTTTTGGGGCCTTAACTGAGTTAATAAAGTTGCTATTCTGAATTGAAATCTTCTTTCATCAGACTGGATGAAAAAAATCACATTTAATAACTGTTGATCCTTAATTATAAAAGGTAACAAGTTGTATTATTTAAACTAATCAATGTTGTTATAATTCATATTAGATGTTTATAACTTCTATAATAATAAATAAAATAGATTTTTGATACAAAAATCAAAGAAAAAGACAGTCATATTTTTAAATTCCATTTTTCCATTTCCCAGTAAAATTTGGAAGGAAGATATTTTCTATCCAAGATGAGGATGCATAAATATAGCTAAACCTAAAGGGTGGGTAATTCTGGAGTCAAAAAGTAACAGTGTCTGGTAGAGTTGAGAAGACTGGGAGTTTGAGACCTGACAACTCTAGCACTTTACATGTATGATTTTGGACAAGCCACTTACTCTGTGTGCTCTCGTACATCATTTTCCTCAGAGGTGATACAATAATTACATGAAAGTGTATGTTTGGGTACGTGTTTAACACTGTGAAATGCTACACAAACTTTTTTTAACTCTGCTGTTAGTGTCATTGAGTTACATATTATGTGGACTTACAGCAAATTGTATACTCAGTAGAATTTGTATGTATCAAATACCTGTAAAAAGGCATGCATGCCTGAATAATCCATTTCTAAGTCTTACTAGATGACTTATCTTAGGTTATTTCCTGATGGGTTTCTGTATGCACTTTATTTTAACCTAATACAAAATCAAACAGCTGGAAAGAACTGTAAAACCTTGGAGTTGGAAGTCCTGGAAGTCACTGAGAGGTTGTCAAGGTCGAACTTCTGCCTGACACAGAGAGATCCTATATACCTGGGCAGACTCTTCTTGGCAAAAAGCTCAGGCTCCCACAAATTAGCTCATTCCATGTCTGAATCTCTCTAATTGGTAGCTTTTGCTGAGCTAAAGTCTACTTCCCTGGAACTTTAATCCCTTGGGCTTAGATACCGAGTTTAGGACAGGATAAAAGGGATAATTAGGGCTTCCACAAGACTTGCTTCAACCATGGGTTAGAGAGAGAATTTCAGTTGTTTATTCAACAAATACTATTTAAGCTTATTCTGTATGCCAAGAACTGTGCTAGGTGCCAGATAAACAGTAGTGAATGAAACAGAAATGACCTCTGCCTTCATGGAATTTACCATCTATTAGAGAAGATACATAATCAATAAGTAAACAAATGTATTATTTCAAATATGACCTGTGCAATAAAATTTTGTAAAAAGCAGGGCATTTATGGTAAGCTTGCTAGAGAAGTCATCTCTGAAAAGGTGATATTTAACCTTAGACCTGGAAGGTAAAATGCAAAACCATTTTAAAATATTTGCAACCTCAGTCAATATTGATTTGGCATTCAAGTCGTGATACTGTATTAATAGAGCAGGAATCACAGATGTTCACAGGCCCCAAACCTGGAGGCACTGATAGTTTCCAAGGCTATCAGGAATCATGCCTGCAGTGATTTTTGAGGAAACAGATAGAATTGTAATGTTAATATGGTGATGGGGCATCAAAAATAACAGTGATAGAAAGAACATTGAATTAGAAAAACCCCAGGTTCTGGTCTCAGTGCCACCAGTAACCTATCTGTGGAGCATTAGGCAAGTCGGATCATCTTTGTGGCCTCCAGTTATTTCATCTGCAGAACTATCATTTTGAAGTAGATGAACTCAAAGGATCCTTCTCTCTTAATCTATGAATCTGTGCTGGACATAGTCACTAATAATAATTGGTTTAGAGTCTAACCTTTAGACTTTATTTTAATACATACTAGGTCTCCAAAACTGTATAGTGATGTCAGATCACTGGAAGTTTAACAATAGACTCAAGTGTGTTCATTGTGTGTATATGTGAGGTGGGAGAAGGTCCTTCTCAAGGAGTCAAACATACATTGTTCCTTACCTTTTTGGCAGTCTTCTCAGCAATATACTTCCAAACCTTCATACTTATTTGTTCATTTTCTTCCTTCACAATTGATCACACAATCAGTATCTGGTTGAAGCCAAAGACTTCCCACTTATAACAAGCCTAATAATTCCTATCTTTGGCTCAATACACCTGTTTTACCAATAATTGAACAAAAGCAAACACTAGCATCAGACAAACATGATGAAAATGCCAAAACTAGACTGTTGCTTGTAGGCAGCATAGTATAATTTTATGTATAATGAATAAAAGTATGGATTTAATAGTTGAGGACAGTCTATACTTATAATAATATTCTTATAAGGCTTAATTTGTGAGTTAAAAGGTGATTTGAGGGTATTACTTTTTACTTGAGTAACCAGTTTCCAATGAGGGAAAAATCAGATTCTGTTTTCCCAAGATTTCCAAACATCACCTCAAAATAGTAACCCCAGCCACCCAAGTAAGAGTGTATTCTAAAACTTAGAAATGTTTTTTCCGTCATTAATTCCCATTCTCATTTCAAATTTTGAAGTAGGTGGAGAAAAATAGTTACTTTCCATCTGGCTGTCCTCTTGCCTGGGGAAGTTGTACTGCCATTTTTTTTTCTTTTTTTTTTACTCTGACAAGAGCTTAATTGTGTGAGTGATCCATTCCAGATCTAGACATCACTCTCCCACCCTCTGACCCAGCCCAGAGACTCTTTAACTGTCAGAGCAGCAAAGGAACTGTTTGACCTTTTGTCCCTCTCAGACAGGATCTGCCAGAAGCATCTTTGTACAATGTTATACATTCATATTCTCTATAAATTGAATCTAGACATTCAAGCATGACTGAACAGGCACTGAAGATGCAATTGGTGAGATGGATTAACTCTATCCTTCTTTAAATCTCTTGCTTCAGATAATTATAGATGAAAGATACTTATTTGGATTGGATTGCTATTTGTTCATATATTTATTTTAGTAAGTGGTGAGGTAAGAACATAAAAACGCAGAGTTGAAAGACAGATTGGCCTGGATTAAATTGATAAGAAATGTGTGGGGCTTTTTGGCTTCTGATCAATATTTGTACTCAGTCTGCAATCTAAAGTATGTATAATAAAAAGAAAACAGGTGGGAGTAATATCTGACTGTAGTTTCTTCCCAGTTGGTATTCCAAATTAAAAGATAGAAAAAGCATTAAGAAAAGAGCGGAAGGCAACCTTAATCACCTTACACCAAAATGACTCAGTAGTACCTCCATAAGACAGATCTTATTAGATCATGGTCAACACTCCACCAGAAACCTAGACTTTCCGCCATTGCCAGGACCCCTAGATTGCCCCTCTGATGAGCCAAGGCTCCAGTTAGCTCTTGTGAAGTTTGGTTTCAAGTCCAGTGAATTTACAGCCATTATTGGCACACTGTGTAGTAGTTGCTGGGGGACCTTTGTAAAGAAATCAGTTTAAATGTTTCTTAAACTGTCAGTCAGGCAGCTAATCATTGAATTAACATGGCTCATGACTCTTCAATAACTTTCTGCTACGTCTATACTGTTCATAATTGTTATTAATAATGTCATCATTTGGACATTGCTTTACAATTTACAAAATTTTTTAAAGTACCCACTATATATTGTGGACTCTGTTCCTTTGTAGCCTACGGTGCTTCAAATTCATTTGTTTTAATAAAAGATTCATTTATTTGTTATGAAGGTTGGTTATTAGGAATTCCTAATATTGAAGGAGAGTAAGACTGCAAATCAAGTTCACTGCTCTCAGCCTCCAGAGAAGCTGAAAGCACAGAATTTTTTGTAGTCATCAATGAATCTTGTATCTTAAGCCCCAGAATTTACTGGACGTGTTGCAAAACAAACACTTTGGCGTCTGATTTCCTTGTTCTGCATAGGGAGAAGAGACTTAAGAACGTGAAAGAAAATGATGATTGAGCTCAAATACATTCTAGTGAAGAGAATCATTGAAAATGGAGCAAAGAGTCCTGGACCCAGCAGTGTACTTAAGCTCATTATGCCTCAATATTTTTTTATGAATTTATACTCATATTTGCCCTACCTTCCTTTTTGGATCATCCTAGAATATACATAGAAAGATAAATATAAGAACTTGGATTAGAATTATTAATATCTTCCCCAAAGTGATCTACCTTTGGTGTTTCAAGATGACACTCTGAAAATAGAAATTTAGTGGGCCCATCTAGCAGAGGTTTTTTCGTACTAGAAATAAACATGTGCACAGCTAACTATTATGCAGAGCCTGGCTTCTAGCAGGTGCAGAACCTTCTCTGCACACTGGCTTAACAAGAACTGGATCCTAGATTGGAAACATCTCTTAGAGATCATGCCCATCCCCCTGTCTATAAGGTATAAACTACCTTTCTCTGTATTTTCCCCAGTTCCTGGTAATTTACCCAATGCCCCTTCAGTGAATAGGAACTTTCTACCTTAAGAGAGAACTTCTTCTGTCTTTGGAGAACTCTGATTGTGACCCCGATAGTAACAAAACCTGCCTCTCTCTAGCATGCAAATGTGATAAATTAGAAACACAGCAGCACATTTCCTTCTCCCCAGCCTTTTCTTCTCCAGAATGAATCTCTATAGCTGCTCAGCTGGACAGTCTGTCCTTCCCTGAAGGGCTGTACCCCACCATGTTATTCATCAGCAATGTATCTTTAAAGTGGGCCTTTCTCTTGGTAAAGGAATGCTTCCCTCCGCTCAGCTGCTACCCAATTACCCTGTGATACCAGTCTTGATATTAGGAGAGCTTTAAGTTAGAAATTAAGTTTAAAATAAATTAAATGAGAGGAGCTCCAAAGCCTCCTTCCTATCTGTCTTACAGCCTGTAGTAGTTGCTCCCCTTCCTGTACATAGAATAGTGCTGAAGAATCAAATTCGTTTCAGAATGTTTGGGGCAATCCCAACCCCCTCATCTGAGGGTTGCAGAAGTGGACCTGGGTCATAGACAGTTTTGTTGTTGAAGAACAGTAAGTTCTTTCACTGAAGATTTCCACAATATAACATTTTCTTTGCAGTGCCCCCAAAGGCAGGAACTGATTCCTGTCCAGTTAGGAAATGGCTGGCCAATGATCTCTTTAAATGTAATTTCCATCTTCCACATTTTGCATTGCAGGTTTTTGCATCAGGAAACTATTGGGTCAGGTTCCTGCCAGAAACTGTGCTCGATGTTCAGTGTTTTGGAAAGTGTATTAGACATAGTGGGAGAAGACTCAGTTTTAAGTCTGACACTCTACTTATGAGCTGTGGAAGCTTAAGCAAGTTATTTTATCTCTGAGTTCACATCTGCAAAATGGGGATAATACTTATCGTAGAGAGTGTTGTGAGAAACAATGAAGACCATGTGAGAGGAGTTCATAAACTGAAAAGCCCTACACAAATGCAAGGTCACCTGAGGGAAAACTTTTCAAAACTCAAAAAAAAATTTGTATGTACTAAGATACTCAGCACATGCTGAATGAAATATTTTACAGCCATTAAAAGTTATGAGAGGGGCTGGCCCAGTGGCGTAGTGGTTAAGTTTGCACACTCCACATCGGTGGCCTGGGGTTCACAGGTTTGGATCCTGGGCGTGGACCTACACGCCGCTCATCCAGCCATGCTGTGGCAGCATCCCACATACAATATAGAGGAAGATTGGCACAGATGTTAGCTCAGCAACAATCTTCCTCAAGCAGAAAGAGGAAGATTGGCAACAGAAAAAGATGTTACCTCAGGACCAATCTTCTTCACCAAAAAAATAATGATAAATTATGAGGGAAAATGTGTTGAAAAAACTTTAAACTGTAGTTTTCAGTTACAACAGTATAGAAGTGTACATGGACTAGAAGCATACAGGAAAAAATCAGCTGTTTCAGGGCAGTGGAATTGAGGGGCTTTTTCTTTAAAAATCCCTTCCATGTATTCAGTTCAGTTTAATAAACTTATTGAGCACTCAGTGTGCCAGGTCCAGTGCTAGGCTCTGTGGCTACAGAGATAAATAGGGACACGCTCCCTTGTCTCCGGGACTCCTGTTTTGTACAGTCTTGACAGGGTATTGTGTACAAGAATCACCTGGGGAGCTTATTAAGAATTCAGATCACCCTGGTCGCGCCCTAGAAAGTCTGATTCAGTAGGTGTGGGATGGAACAGCCCATAATTTGCAATTTTTCCAACAATCACCCTGAGTGATTCTCATGTAGGCAGTTTAATTCTACACTATGGGAAATCTTCAGTGAGGTTTTAATATTTCTATTGTAAAAGATAAGTAATAATTACACAAATCAGCTCACTGAAGCAGATACTATGCTTGATTGTTCTGTCTGCACCGTTGAGCTGGTTTTTATGCCTCTCTATCAAGGATGGGAAGGCCAACCTGAAGAGTGATATTGCTGTGGAACCCCTAAAGCATGGAACCCAGCACACTTCTCAGTCTTTACCTCTTTTCCTCCCTCCCTTTCTCTTCCACCACCTCTCCCCTGGTTTTTTGTCTGTGCACGTGTTTCTCTCCCACTCTTATTCCTCCTATGCCTAGTAATAGATCAACATCCAGATGCTTCACCTTCCTTTCCTTTCTCCACCCCACCCCCCAGCTAGATTAGTCAATTTTATTGGGGGTCGAGGTGTCAAACAACTTAGATCTAGTTTACTAACTTGTGCTGGAAGACTCTTGTATGTGGTTAATGTTTCTCAAAAAACCTAGAAGGGGTCTCTTCATTGATCAACAACCACAAAAATATCATATGTGGAAACTTTTGTTTCTTTGACTGTCATTTAGCTCTTGATTAAATTTTTTCCAATGGGTTAGCAGCCCTCAACAGCCCATCGAGCTGGAGCATACCCTGCACCCTGACTCAGCACTTCTTGTGTCCACATGCCTGTAAATGGGCTTGGGTGGCTTTCTCAGGTGACACACCTGTCGCCTGTTAGTCACCCAGAATCAAAATATTAACAACTCTAATCACACTGTCTGAGGCTATGAAGCTTATTTCAAGAGTGATGACACTCCAAAATGCAGCTAGGATTTCTGCATTTTCTCGTGTTTATATTACTAGTGGTAGTGTTTATAGTAGTTGTACTTCAAGAAACTAAGAGTTGACCAATGGCTTCTAGACTCTCTCCTTTCATTATGCTCCCTCAGAACCATATGCATATACTGGTCCTCTTATGCTGTCATTTGTCTTCCCTGCCAGAGCATGAGCTCCATGAGAACAGAAGAGCACATTCATCTTCGTATCTGCAGTGCCTTTGTATCTGGTACATAGTGGGTACCCATTAAATAACTCTTGAGTGAATTAGATCTCACCGAGGTGTCCAAAAAAAAAAAAAAAGAGGAAATACATCCATCAGACAAAAGGGAAATATTCCTTAAAAAGCAATTCCCAAACTGGCTTTTCCCTCTTTATGTGTCTGAAATATTTCATAAATTCTTAAACTAGCCCTTTCAGCGTGAGTCCAAGTCTAGAGCCATTGACTGAACATAGAACAAAAAGTGAGAAATCAAAAGTAATTAGGAGTTCAGCTAGTAATTTGTCTTGATGATCTGTTACTGAAGGTGAGTTTCTAGGGCATCTCTCCCGGCACTGCTTCTGGAGTACAGTGACTTAGTAGATTTCTTCACAAGAACCTCTTCATACTGTTCATCATTATATAACCAGTATCTAGCCATGTGCCTTGCATACGATAGGTGCTCAGTAGATATTTGTTGAATGAATGTATTTGATTGAAGAAGAAACGTAGAAGCAAGTCCCAGATGAATTCCATTGGAGTTGCTCAGATTTTCAGTTACTAGTTTTCTTCATCTTGCTCTCTAAATCTAGATAAGTTTCTTGCCTCCAAATTGAAGAAGCTACTGCTTACATCCTCTAATGTTAGTCCATGCCTCCTCTGTGCCTGTGTCTGTGGGGCACCCCCCAAAAATAAAACCTAAACCCCTACAGTTTCAGTCCCCATACAGTTGGTTCATAATTCCTCTGTGCTCCCACAATCCTTTGAACATCCTTCATTATAACATTGCCCACGTACTACTGTAGACATCTATTATTTATTTCTCTCCCCAGAAAGAACTTGAACTTCTTAAGACCCTGGTCTTATTCATCTTGGTATTCCTATGCTGATCTTGAGATAGTAGCTTCTCAGAAAAATCCTTACTCAGAATTGAATAACAAGTATATAAATAACCATTCCTAAGTAACATGTGTTTGCATATAAATATATTTTGTATTTGAATAGAAATAGATGCCTTTCTAAGTGTTTTAAAAGTTTCAAATGATAGATACGAGGTGTGTCCTGAGAGAAACAAGATTGGTTTTCATGTCTCTGTTAAACACCTTTCAAGGTGTCTGCTCAGTGGTCAAAACCATTCCTCCTCTGAGAATTCCCCCACCCCGTCCTAGCCAGTGGATCCCTCTTGGACATACTGGGGACATGAGCTTCTCCTGCTGATTGGACTAGGGGTGGACACCTCACCCAAAGTGGATCCGTCTCATTTTCTCTTGGAAAATTTGGGCTGAGAACACTAGAGAGTCCAGACCGGTTGCTTGAAGCGGGAACATGTATCCTTAGGAGCTCTAGGGCAAACACGTACCTCAAGACACAGAGAAAACCGTCTGCAGAGAGAAAGAAATGAAGGCCAAATGCTCAGAGATGAAAAACCATATGGCCTGTAAGAGAGAGACAGACACACACATACAAACTGGCTGCCTAGTTTTTGCTATATTTAGTCCTTGGTTGCTACCCTTCCTGAGGCCAGATTATTTAACTTTTTCTTGGGTTCCATGGGATATACCTCATATTGTTACCAATAAATTCCCTATTTGAGCGTAAGTGAATTTAAAATGGGTCCTTCTTTTGTAATTAAAAGAAGACAATATGCTATCTGACTTAGGGAAAGAATTTGCATTACCTTTTTTTTTTTCCCCCAGTCTCATTACCTTTTAGCCATGCCCACATATTGTCCCAGAATATATGTTAATCAGAAAATTATTTAGATGAGGCATGCCTGATAAATAAGATGCAAGAGGAGGGTAAGTGACTTTGCTTTGCAAGTTTCTTGATACCCTAAGTCACAAAAACAGAAAACAAATGAATGGAGGCTTATTTACAGAGGGGACTGGACACATATCAGACCTTTTTTGAACTACAAAATTGGATTAGAGAGGTTTTGAAGAACCAACACGTTTGGCAGCTTCCCAAGACATCTATTTTTGAAGATTCTGCTTTCCAGAACCGTACAAGAATGGCTTTTGTCATGAGCCTTAGCTGTGTTTCAGACTAGCCAAAACTGAAAACTGGAAGAGACTAAATAAAGTGTGTGTGCCTAGAGCCGCCCAGACCCTGTGCTGGGCTGGCCATAAACAACGATAGCCAGATCTATCAACGCGAGACAAAAGACTGCTCTTCAGAAAGAGTTCCCAGCATGTGCAGAGCTTTGTGTACCACACTCATTCAACCCCAGCATGCCGCACCCTGAATTTAGTCCTCACTTAATCATTTTTAAAACATGCTTGGAAAATAGAGGGAACTGTGGACTGCTAAAATCATCAGTTTTCTGGTTCAGGAAATTTTCAGAGGAAAATCTTAGGGCTTTTTCCTAGAATGTTATGAAAATATTAAGCTATACTAATTGCTGCCAATATATTTCTAACCACTCTAGGAAAAGAAAACAACAACAACAAATAGGTTTCCAGCTCTTTTCTGAGTCAACACACTGGACCTTGGAGAAGCTTGCATGTAATTTGACTGCAACTACTTTCCTTTTTTAGTTAATTGTGTTAAATATGCCCCATAACTTCTAATCCCAGTGGGGCTGTCATTTAGAAGAGGGTTGGGGGGAAGCTGTTTTAATTCTGGCTTTTGTTTCAGCCACTAAACGTAATGCCACATGATTGTTGACCCAACAGTAATCCAATTAAAAAACAGTCTTCAGAGTTACTGCATCATCAAAATTAACCCTGATTACATCAAATTATGTTGAAACAGACCACAGCTGTTTGGCCTGTTGAAGCAACTGCTTGAGAGCTCATCCAGAAGATACATCTGGGTGTCAGGAAGATACATTTTGGTTTTTATTTTTGTTTCTCAACACAAATGTGGGAGGGAAACCCTCTTTTCTGCTCAGAGTGTTTGGTGGAAGCTGAGAACCTTGTCATTCTCCAGAATCAAAAATTTTCTTAATTCCAAAAAAGAAGAAAACCTGAGACCTCTGTTTTGGTTTTCTGTTGGAAGGATGTAAAAAGAAGGAAATTCAAATCTGTTGAGTATTGCTCTTGTCAGCAAAAAGAAGTGGAACTGACTGCAGAGAAGCATGGTGGGCTACATGTATGCAGTGGTGTGCTAGGGCTGGCTCGTAACAACCCATGAGAGTAGATTGTTAAATTGTGAAAAATTTTGTAAGCTGGTTGTTAAAATAACATTATTAAAATTGTAATTTAAAAATGGAAAATAAGTACTGGAGAAGATGTGGACAGATTGGAACCCTCACACATTGCTGGTGGAAGTGTAAAATGGTGTAGCCACTATGGGAAACAGTTCAACAGTTCCATAAAAAGTGAAACACAGAGTCACAGAATGATCCAGCAGTTTGACTCCTAGGTATATACCCAAGAGTACTGAAAACTAGGTTCACACAAAAATTGGTACATGAATGTTCACAGCAGCATTATTCATAATAGCCGAAAAGTGGAAACAACTGAAATGTCCATCAGCTGCTGAATGGATAAATAAAAAGTGGTATATCCATATAGTGGAAAATTATTCAGCCATAAAAAGGAATGGAGAAGAATTGATATATGATGCCTTGAAAATATTACACAGTGTGAAAGAAGTCAGACACCAGAGGTCACATATTGTATGATTCTGGTTATATGTAATGTCTAGAATTAGCAAATCCATAGAGACAGAAAGTAGATTTGTGGTTGTCAGGAGGTGGAGTTGGGGGAATGAGGAGTGACTGCTAATGGAAATGTTCTGAAATTAGGTAGCAATGATGGTTGCACAACTTGATGAATATACTAAAAACCACTGAATTGTACACGTTTTAAAAGGGTGACTTTTATGGTATGTGAATGATACCTTAGTAAAAACAATTGTCAGGCCAGCCCCAGTGGCCTGGTGGTTAAGTTTGGAACACTCTGCTTTGGCTGTCCAGGTTCAGTTCCCAGGCAAAGACCTACACCACTCATTAGTGGCCATGCTGTGGCATCAGATCACACACGTAAAAAGGAAGATTGGCAACAGACGTTAGCTCAAGGCGAATCTTCATCAGCAAAAGAAAAAAAAAGTCATATAAACTTACAATGAAATAAATTATATTAAAAACAAAGGGAGTAAATAACCAAACTCATTGGTTACTAATTACTACCTTTTATTATTCTCTCTGCTCCTGGTGTTATGTCTACTGTATCTTTATATTTGAAATACTAAATAATGGTGTATTACTGTGCATCTCTTAATTCTGTATTTAGAGACATGAAGTTGATAGCTTGAAATGGGTTTGGGAGTAGAGATACAGTATTTGCACCACAAAAATTGTCACATATTACAAATCAGGGCTACTACCACCACCACACCAGAGAGCCAGTTTTCAAACATTTACTAGCACATCACTGGCCATATGGGTTAGACAGTCACCTATGGTAACTCTGGTACAATTAGAGAATTAGATGAGATGATCCCCTGTGGTCTTTGGATCCCGAGCAAAACAAAGACTTGCAAATCTCCACAGCTACTATGCATGCATTTGGTGCAGAAGAAAATGGCATTTCTGGTCAGCTGTTGGATGAAACTCACTTTGACACTTTGAGTCATGGGACATGATTTCTCCAGCTTTGCTAGTGTTGTTTATGGATACAAGGGGTTAAATGCTAGAACCCCTGTATAGCTGTCAGAGTGAAGCCAGATACTAGATAAACCACAAGTGATTTATTTCTTTGCCCCAGAGAGGAGGCTATCTGGGAAATCTGTACAACAGTGCCAGGGTTTGGAAACCAGGAGTTAACATGGTTAGCTCTCTGGAGCCTCCGGGTAGAAGTCAAAAGGTCTAAGGAGCCATTGTTTTTGAAACTACCCAAGGGTTTCAACCACCTGTACAAATGAAGTTGCAAAGGATTGCAATCCAGCCACTCAGCCCTTCCCACCAGGCCAGTCCCTATGGGTTTAAACATGTTAGCCACTTACAAGTACCTTCTTCACAGACACTGTTCTCTGGTGTGGATGGGTCAGAGTTCTGGATGCTTCAGGCATCCACAGCTCCCACTTGTCATCCTTTAAGGGTTGCTTCCTTCATTCTTACAACAAACACAATGTGCATCTGTTGTGAGCCTGGCACCATGCTAGGAGACTCGAGGGATACAAAAATGAGGAAGACACAACCTTGCCCTCAAGGAACTCACAGTTCCTTGACGAGGAAACAAGTATTTGCAGTACAATGTGATACCCCAATTTATATAGGTGCACCGTGAATGAATCTAAGAAAAGAATGAACAGCTATGCTGGGGGATGCTGGGGATAGTGACTTTTAGGGAAAGGGGCCTTGACCTATGTTCAAGACTAATTCAAGATAGGAGTTCTCTCTGAAAGAAGTAAGGGGCCATCATGCAAAGTATGGTTTGGAGTACTAAGGCACTTTCCCAGGGACCCTGACAGTCTTTGTTCTTGGGAGAGTATGATAATTGATTTTGCAGCATGATCTTTGAACACAATAATGTTACCACCCCCACCAGTGTCAGCAGAAATGTCCCAGGAGCCTAACTGCCCCAAAGCAATTAGCACAGGTTCTGGTTCTTTAAAAAGGAGAAATTGGGAAACTGGACTTGCTCAAACTTTTCTCTAAGAACATTTATTTCCAAAATGTCTCCCACTGGGTGTTATGTCAAGCAACTCTCAGACTGTTAGCAGCCGCAGACAGGGAGGAAACCCGATTAGGTCTTCAACCGCACCCCAAGCCCACTTCCAGATCTCAGTCCCAACCAGAGGCCAAAAGTTGATTTGAGTAGATCAGAGTAATTTGACGGAGGGAACCAAATGGGGTCAAAGGACCCAGGGGTTTAAGAGGGACACACCTCAACATGCCTGAAGACAAGTGTCCTGAAAGTCACCAGCTGAGGTGGCTCAGCTGGCCACACTGACCTTGGCAAGCAGCACTCAGCTCTGAAATTAACCTGTCAACTAAATTGAAGGGGAGAAAAGGCAGAAGGGCTAGGACACAAACACCCATCCCCACCCCCAGTTCAATCACTGACGTCAAGCCTGGCGTGGGTGGTATTAATCATACCAGCCTCGTGTTCAGTTGAGGACAGCTCTCCTTCCAGCCCTTCCAACCCGTTCCTGGGAGCGTTCCACCAGCCATGCACCTGCCGCTGGTCACAAACCCTCAACTCCCAGACAGGCACGGATGCAGCCTGTCGCTGACGGCACTCAAAGCCAGCGTACACCCTTTAGAACCCAGGCTGGGGGGAAGGGGGAGCAAAATGTGGTGCCCATGCTTTCCTCCCAGGTGCGCATTTCTCTAATCTCTGCAATGCTCCCTCCAGAGAAACTCTCCATAAGATGGTCATTTCCTGGGGATTTAATGAGGATATAGAATTAATGGCCCAAAGCGCTCCTTGCAGCCAGCCGGTCATTAATTCCCCCAGGAAATACCCATGGTCTTTAATCAAAATTGCCTAAATTATAGACTAGTGATGCATGTCCTCGCAGGGTTGGGGTAGGGGAGGGCCTGTCATCCCAGCCGGTTTCGATAGATGGCGCCTATCTTCATGTAAATAAATCACTAAAATAATTTGTTTTCCATTTCTCTCCAGCGAGCATTAAAAAAAAAAAAACATAGCAGGGGGTGGAGAGGACTTTAGGCCCAGACAGGAACGTTCTGTCCGAGGGCTGTTTCCAGGCCTGGCACACACCTCAGGCTCAGAAGACTGAGCCACACCAGGCTGCAGCCAGGGACCTCAGCAGCAGTCCTCCCTCCTAGGCGAAGCCTAAACTGGGCGCTGGCAGCTTAGTAATGAGAAAGGTAGGGTGGGAGTGAGGGGGGGCAAGAGAGCACGAAGAAGAGCCCCTTTCTCTAACCTTTGGAAGGAGGGGTATGTTCAGAGAAGACTTCCTGAAGCTGATGCTCTGTAACTATTGTATTTCATGATCCCTCCTGTCATTGACTGAAAAACATCAAATTTCTGTTTCCACATAGAATTGTAAATAACACGGAGGTGGGGCTGGGGGGGGGGGGTGCTTTTGCTAAAGGAAGTAAGACCCTAAGGAGTTTCTGACAGAATGCAGCCCAACCCCCAACTAACTATTGCTCAACAGCCTCATTAACTATCATATGGATATGTAACAGAAGACCACCCTTCCAGGGAAGGACAGGGCATATGTATACTGACTTGCATCACAAACCTCAGTTGCAAACAACCATGCAGATTTCTCAGACTCTGCAATCCCTGAGACTTGGCACCATGACTCAGATGTGAATGAAGTCAGAAGGATTGCTTTGTTTTGGTTGGGAGTCACCACCTCCTGATTGATTTGGCAGACTGGATTATTTTGATATTTGTCTGACAGGGTTTAAGGTACTTAAGGCCAGAGGTTAAAATGACTACAATTCTGGTGGTCGCTTTTGTATGAAGCTTAAGGATCCCTAAACTGGAAGGTTAAGGGACCTCTGGTCCCAGCTGTAGCTTGGTAGTTCCAGCTTTACATTCAATCCAGCAGCACACCGGCTAGTGAAAAAAGTCAGTGAAATGTTAGGTCCAGGGAAGCTGATCTCTAAACCTCCCAGGGTGCTTAGGAGAGCTAAGCAGGTAGTAAAGGATTAGCTTTTACAAACTGATCGAAGTGGATCAACTTTCCCCAACCCAACCAAGATCTGTAAAACCACAAGGATGTCCAGCTGCTTGAAACAACTAGCTTTGCTGCACAGGGAAATTAACAAAATAGCCTTAAAGTTGTATGGGGAGTGCAAGATGCTGCTTCCCTTGCACGGCTGCCCCCAGCACAGTTCCCTATTGACATCATGGGTTACTATCCACTTCTCAAAGAAGTTGGGGGAGGACGTACATTTTAATGTTGTTTGTAAAGTTAATTTGTGAGTTGAAAAGAGCCCCTACCAAAGGTGGTGTTTTTTCCCCTCCATCCTCCCCCTGAAGGGCTGAGTTGTCAAGTGTGTACTTCTACATACTTTTTCTCAGTTAAACATCACCACAACGCAGTGGTATATACCAACTCATATGAGCCCCAAAGAGGTCTCATAACCTGTGTCAAGGAGTTGGAACTCTAGGGAATTTTGACCCCAGTTTCTTGTTCTACACCACCTTGCCTTCCAATTCACTATAAAATACGTTGACTCATTTTTGCTTCCTTGATTCTGCAAATCATATGAATTTTCTTCTACTGAATTGTTTTTCCCAGAGGCAGTGTGGGAGCCAGCTGGACTTTATTTCCTGGTAATAATTGATCCGCAGACATTAAAGCAATTCTCCCACTTTAAATAGCAGAGAAGCGGGAC